>NC_056732.1:528750180-529050180 GCF_019279795.1 Protopterus annectens
TGCATTGCCTTCGCCTTGCATCTTACATTACTGCATCCTGCAGGCACATGGCATATGATGCATTTTATCTGCAGCTGCAGTTATGCTACCTCTGTACTTGGCTGTGCTATTTCGGTTCTTTGCTCTTTGCATTTCTACTACATCCCCTACTATCTTTGCACTCATATGCCTCCCTTTCCCGTTATGCAGGAGTCTGCATGCAGAGTTATCAGCTGCCGGCGTTTGCCCTTCCTGCATTGATTGGTGTTGATTGCTCATTACGGCTCCATTTACACTGCTTCCGCATTTCCTCGTATTCTCCGCATTACCTTCCTATATCCGTGGTTGTTGACGGTGAGGCCATCACATGACTGGTTTAGGGAACGTAGTCATCCTCGTGCACATGCATCTGTACGCGCATTCTGTACTCTCAGCGCATCTATTTCCTAACACGCCAGTCCTGATGCTGTGATGTGCATTGTACAGCCCAGATTTGCTGACCTCCAATATCCTTCCTCCTACAGTGGCACACCCCTCTGTGGTTGACATGTATCTCGTGTAGGCCACTCCTCGGTGTTGTACCGCTACGCTTTGCTCCATCCTTACGCCCGCGCGTTTTGCGATTCACTATTATCTGCCTCATTTGCATAGAATTGACTACTAATACATGGTTACGGTGCTGAACACCGCCACCACTCCTTGACAACCATTGCGCTGGGGTTGAAGCTTTACATACATACTATGGTGTGTGGTGGCTGTGCAGCTGATGTGTTATACTGCTCTTTTAGGACATTGTCATATTATTTCATTGCTTTGCAACTTCTGTGCACATATCCCGGGGGTCTGCTGTTCTTTCTACGTACGTGCCATTTATGTCATTTTACATTTTGTGCATATTTTCTTTGGACATTCTCGGTGCCTTTCCACATTGGCATATTGCACCTATATGATACCTGACTTTGACAGCCTTCCGTTACTCCTCCGGTATGTTTGGGTAAATGTAAACTGTTTTTTTTTGGTTTACATTGCCGTCTTACGCTTACGCCTCGCCGCTTCTCGTGGATCGCTATTTGCCCTCATTTGCATGGTGCAATACCACACACAGTGTGTTTTGCATACCTACGCCGGGGGCGGAGACGGTCCGGCGCACGCCGGTAGTGCACGTGGAATTCATTCATACCTGAATCGCTCAGCAGCCATATTTGGCGTTATAACGCCGACGCTATGCTGGCGCCTGGTGCAAGGTTGATGAATCCCGGGGGGAGTATAAGTTCTATTACTGCTTGTTGAAGTCAGGCCTACTGACTGATCAATTTTTATGATTAACATAGAGAAAAAAAAATCATCTTTCATGTTAGAATCAACATTTGTAAACAGTTTTTTAATCCTGAAAAGTTAACTTTCCCTAGACTGATATAACTGCAGAGCTGTTAATGAATGCTTTATGTTATAGTATAGGGTGTGCAACCCTTCTAAGTATTTTTTTCTGAGACTGTTTTAATGAATTGGCTCTCCTGAAGTCTTGTTCAGTCCACTTGGGTTTCCGGAGTAGGCATACAACAAAAAGAATGATGGTGTTTTACATTTTTTAAAAACATGCATGTAAATAAGCTATGATGTGCATTGAATTTAAAGTAGTATTGTAGATTCTACTTAGAATGCACCAGCGAAAAGAAAATATTTGGAGTGCAGTTTTAGTGGACAATAACTGATTAGGCAGTTTGGCCTTCTTTTCAGTAGGTTACTCAACTTGCAGAAAATGTTACTTATTTAGCTTTTCCTGTTAATTTTGTTTCTGTTTGCTTATTCTAATATTGTTCATAGAAGTCAGTCATAGTGGTCACTTTGATTTGTTGCTGCCTGTTATTATGGTAAACATGCAAACAGCCTGACATTAGACGTCATGAAAGCCTCAGTCACATTTGTCACAATGACAGTTATTTTTATGTCTGTATTTGTGTTTCATGGTTGTACAAAACATAGCCGTAATGACTGACTTTATAACTAAAGCAGACGTTTTGCCTTTTAATGGCCGCTGCCAGACAAGAGGCTTTTGTGATTTTGTGTGTGTGTGTGTGTGTGTGTGTGTGTGTGTGTGTTGCATGCGTGCATGTGCGTGCATGCATGTGCGTCAGGGGGCATATTAGGTGGGTTGAATATTCTTTGCTTCTTCAAGACAGATATAGATGCCGTATCCAGATTCAGAAGCTTGTCATATAAAAGGAGATTAAACAGTTAAAAAGCTAATGGCAGTGTATCTTTTTTCACTTTCCACCTCCATCCATTGATTGCTAAGATGCTCATACGAAATCAGTTCCAATGCTTTTCTAGCTCAGGGTTTGAGGCTATAAGCTTTTTAAACTTGTTATGCTCATAAGTTCCATAGAATAGATGAACAGCACCACCATCTCCAAACACTTGACACTCCTTAGTGTGGATTTGTCAAAGGAAGATTATGCCTGTTAAACCTGGTGGACTTCTTTGAGACAGTCACCAAGGCCCTGGACGAGGGGAAATCTGTGCATACAGCCTACCTAGACTTAGCCAAGGCATTTGACACTATCCCACATGCAGGCATCATTGACAAACTCACCCAACTAAGTATCAACCCTTACATCATTAGATGGTTTGCTAACAGGCTCACTGATATAACCCATATAGTTATAATAGGGGAATCCACCTCTAACAGCAGACTTGTAACCAGTGGTGTTCCACAGGGATTAGTGCTGGCACCTCTACTGTTTGGATTCTATTTCTCCGAAGTACAAGCAAAAACTACAGGTCTGTGGCTGACAAAGTTTGCTGATGACTGAAAATTGGGAGTGGTCATAGAATCTCCAAATGATGCTAACATCCTACAAGAGGGTCTTACACAAACAAATGATTGGTGCCAAAGTCATGGCCTTAACCTCAATGCAAAAAAAATGTATTATCATCCCTTTCAGTAAGAGCGATGTTCCTGCTAACTACCATATTAATAACAACACCTTAAGTACACACTCAGTAGTGAGAGACCTGGGCACACAGGTTGACAGCAACCTTACCTTTGACCACCATGTCTCCACAGTGATAAGAAGGGTATTCTATATTGCTCATCTCATAAGTAAGGGCATTGCCTCCAGAAAAAAGATGTTATACCCTCCCTGTACTCTTCCCTCAACAGGCCAATAATTGAGTACAATGCCCTTTTTGGTATGTACCTATTCCAAGTACCTGCAGCAACTGGAAAGACCACAAAGGTTCCTCGCAAGGAAAATTCAAGGTCTTCAGCATCTGTTCTATGTGGATCATCTGAAATCACTGTCACTTTATTCTCTTTCATACAGATGACTCAGAGGTGATCTCTGCCTTGCATACAAGGCAATCTCTGACCCTGCTTTATTGGAAATGCTGCATATGCGTAAGTCAAATGGTACATGGGTTACACACTCTAAAGACCTTAACCTGGTATGTGACATTAATAGAACCTGCTGGATGTACAGATTTGTCTCCCAGAGATTACCACACCTTTGGAACAGACTCCCACTTCATGTCAAACAGAGCACCTCATTGGCTCTTTTCAAACACAATCTGGACAACTGGATGGGCAACTGCAAACTTACCCTGGGATTCCACCTGTGTCCCTCTTGGACAGGGGTAATAGGTGTTGATCATGGAAATAAGGGTATAACTTGGCTAGGCTTGTAAGGGCCTTAGCGCTATTAGCCTAGTAACTTCCTATAATCCTATTATCCTATGATACCTTGATCAAGTGACATAACTGGGAAAGGACATAAATTCTTGCTCTGGCAGAGCTAATTGAAGTGCTAAATGGTGAAAACACTGTAGCTTCCTTTCCACCCCCCTGCAAAACAAATGTATTATTATATGCACGGATTTTGTCATTTCCGACAACCTTAGGATGTGATCTTGTATTCTCCATTGAAACATTTCTTACCCTTAGTTTGGTATGCAATAATGGCTGTACTCATCACCACTGGCAGAACACCTGATACCCAGGAAAAAAAATCAGATAGTTATGCTGTTCTTCTAAGTAAATATTTTACATTCATATGGAGTAGCATACAGGCATTTTTGGGAAATGTATGCACCAGTAACAGACTCTGAAGATCTAGCACCTTTATTAGCAGCTATAGGAGGATTAACAGTCACTTCAAGGTATTAGAGCATGACACAGAGGCTTATTCTTGATGGATACTGGCTTCTGACAAAAAGTTATGCTTTGGGATACTCACCCCAAGCCAAATGAGACATGAGCTGTCTTAAAGCATGATTTTTGCTTTTGTCTTCCTTAGCAGTCTCTATGGGACTTAAGTATCTATTTGATTTCAGAATTGTTAGGCACTGACATTTCCAAAACCCTGGGGCAATTGTTTCAATGCTTCTCAATCTTTATTGTCTGTCCAGTCCAAAAAATGGATGTGGGAAATGTCATCAGTTATTAAACTTTATATAGTTTAGCAGAAATTATTTGATTTAAAAAGCACTGTAGATTTTTTCCTTTCGAAAAGGACATTCAGAATGTCACAAAAATGCTCTACAGCAGTCTGCATTAGATAGCTATGATTCATTAACCAGTTCAATCTGTTATGTACTACTATTGTTTTTACTGATCACATTGATTAACTTTTTATTCTTTTTATTACACTTTTGATACTATTTCAAGGTTTGTCACACACTATCAGATAATATACTCTGTAGTGCTTACAATTGCAATGAGAGGCTACACTGCACCCATATGTCATTTTTGTCATAGGTTTGTTCACAGTCACAAATAGAGTGCTATAAAAAATATCTGGGATTCATAGAAGTGTACTGCAGGATGGCACAAGCCTTGCACTGTACAGTGAGACAAAGGCAATATGAATAACTAAAATGGGACAGGTAGCACAGATGAACAGCACCACTGTCCCCAAGCTAGCTATACTGTAGGGTAAGTGTAGTGAGCGAGGAAGGAAAGTTGTAACCTCATCTGAGCAGTGAAGGAGAGGAGCTGCACAGGAAAGCAAGGTAGCAGATTTAAGTTGCATTGTGCAAGCTTGTGAGAATATGTGCTGACCTCACAACAGGTAGATGTGCATACAAGTTATGGGTTTCTGACAAGAGGACACCTGGTGATGTCTGCACAGGTAAGCCTTGTCAGTATCATCCTATATCCTTTTTCACCTATGGCCACACAATATTCATCTAGCCATGCTGCTTAAGAAGACCAGTTTTCACCCTTATGTCCATGTGGTTTTCTGTGTATTACCCATAACAGCTGTCTAAATGTACATGCATGTTCATATCACTGTTCCTGGTTAACAGTGGTGTTCCCCTATGTCCATACCATATTTGTGGTCTATACTGCATTCCTATCCCTGTACAAGCTTGTACTGAGATGTACATCTAAGTTAGCCCAATGTTTCTCATTGACAATGTGCTGTTTCCAGACAGCTGTTTTCTACAACTATTGTCTCCAGTTATCATATGTGTGCTCATGGCCTATATGAAAGGCAGAGGGGGGGTAGAAGGCAGAGACATCTTCATCACAGTAAGAATGATGCCATGGTTGGCACTTGTTGGACAGATGGGGTGTTTATTAGACACTTTAGAACCACATGTGGGACACAATCGTCAATGACATTGGTGCAGTGGGTAGGAACAATTTCATGACACAGCAATGTTGAAAGCATGTTGATGACATTATATGGTGGGCTTCAAAAAAAAGGTTTAGGCATAGCAGCAAACAGGTTGACAACTGGAGGATGGCATCTAGTGTAAGTCACAGTGATGATGAGGAATTCTTAGCATCTGTGCAGAGAGATGGTGAGGGCTTAAATATAACACCCAAATGAGTGGACACAGAATATGAGTGTGACCAAACCCCACATATCTCAAAGGGAGAACAACAAATTTCACATTCATACCAAACTTGCTATACAGCAATCAGAGCCAGATCATGGTCAAATGGGGCCCTAGGGAAGGTAATGGATCAGACCCCCCCATGCAGCCATTCCACTGTTCCATTACTTGACTGTTATCATAAACACTGTTCAAGCCTGTCAGTGTGCATACTATTTTGTTCTTTACTTTTACACTGGTTATAGCGATATGGATTTAATTTAAAACTTTTATTTCAAATTTTAGAGCACAAACACTGACAGCCATTTGCTAAACAAATCAAAACAATCTTACATTGAAAACAGACAATAGTAAACACTTCTTCCCTTGAAACTCATACTTGTTGAGAATGCATCTGTCCATTTGTGAGTTAATTGTACTTTAGACCCTGGGCTTTAATCAAACAATCGATTCCCAGCACACATTCTTAAGACAATGCTTAAATGCATATTTTCTTTGATTAACCTTCCTGAATGTTTTAAACTATACTTCTTGTTTAATACAGAAATTATTATTTTAAAGAATATATTTAAATTTTTTCCATTAAGCAGTGAAACAAAATACATGAATCAGTGATGAGAAAAGTACCCATTTCAGAACATTTCTACCATAATTGGTCACTCAGATTGCTATCATTATAATCCACTAATACCCATGCTCAAGAGTTACTGCCACTTTCTCAGCTGTGTATATATCACATGTCTCACTGTGATAAAAATGGGCATGGTAAAGCATTCTAACTTACTTTGCACAAATGCACACTAGATCTTCAAATACAGACTAATGAGTTTTTTAACTTTATCAGCTCAATGGTGTCAGTCACTTTTATCCACAGACATCCCCAAACCAATCAATTATAGCTATCTTGACTGTATAAAAAAAAACTAATAAAAATGTCTCATATTTCAAATTTGTGTCTCACACACACACACACACACACACACACACACACACACACACACACACACACACACACACACACACACACACACACACACAAACTAGCCAAAGTATTCAAACTTAATTCACACACACACATGCACACTAGTCACTGCTGGTAAACTTTGCATTTCAGTACTTCATCTACAAATTTAGTGCCTGCTGCCCTTGAAGAATAAATATTGGTGTGCTAGGATATTGCCATAACACTTCATTAGTTAGGTCAGCTATGCAATAAGGAATAGCTGGCAAATAATGGAAACAGGTTCATAGTTATTAGGCATGCAGTACTGAAGACCTCTAAGGAGCCTAGCATAAATTCCCAATTGCTCCAGAGCCCTGTCTAGTTAAGTGACTTGCTCAATGTCACACAATAGGTAAATGACGGTGTAAAGATTCAAATCCTGTACCCATGCATCTTATAGACAAGCCAGAGATTTAGTCCACTGTGCTAACAGCCAAAGTAATAGTTTTTAACTAAATGTAGAAATTCTTTACAGTCTGATTTTGTAGAGTAGACTGTATCACAGTACTGTGCAACAATGACTACATAACAGATGTTGCTCTGACCATAACTCTAAATAGGGCAGACTATATGATCTGACAAATATCAACCCCTTTGCAGTTGCTGAAGGCTGTAAAGAAGGTATTGAAAAATACATTACTAAAATACAGCATGCTTAGACCACTAAAACATAACACATTTAGACTATATTACATAATCCAGGCCTATTAATGAATTAAATAATTCCTCAGTGCAATGAATAAATAGTTAAAGGCAATATAAATGCTGCAGCAGGTTTTGTTCAACAATCCATGAGTTATATAAAAATCAGAAATATTACTGCTTTCATCATACTTTTTTGGCGGGTAGGCCTTTATGCTTGCACGACACCTACATCTCATTTTTGACAATCCTATGTCTTCTCTGTCATCAAGATTAGATATCCCCTCTGACATAACTCAGTACAGATTTTACCTACTTGAATGGCTATTAATACTGTATTGTTGTAGCAACATCTCTAGAGTCACAGACAGATTATGGACAAATGGGGGCCTATGCAGGATAATACATCAGCTCCTCGTCAAGTCATATCAGTATCACATCACTTGGCTGCCTCTCCCCAATTACCAGAAACACTGGTCAACCTGTCAGTGTGCATACTATTTTCTTCTTTACTTTTACAATTCTGAGAGAGCTTTGGCTTTCATTTAAAACTCTTATTTCAAATTTTACAGAACAAAACACTGACAACCATTTTTTAAACAAAACAAAACACTCGCATTGAAAACAGACTTAGCTTGAAAAACAATTGACTTCTCTTCCTTTGAAACTCACATTTAGTGAAAATGCATCTGACAACCCAATAGAATAAAAGAGATGTGCTAGGATTTATTCTCAGATAGCATATAGCTCTTATGTGAAGGTTGCCGAAATTCAAAACACAAATGCGTAATGCATATGCTAATAGACTGAGACAGCCCAGGAGTATTGTCTGGTGAAGTAACTTGGCTGAGTCATATAGAAGATGTCGCTTGTTTGTCTCTAATACATATAAGAAGAAGGCTTGCGGTTTTGTTTAGATGCTTTAATACATAGAAACACATCAGGATGGATAACAGCATCATTAAATACAAATGAACTAGTTAACAGACAGACCTTACATACATACATGCTTACATCTCAACAGCTTACTACAAAATGGCAGTCAGACTTGCAGGTGCTCAGTATTTATACACTTGTGCAAGCCCTTGGGTAGCTTCTTAAAGGTATATGCACACACATTGATCTACATCCTCCCTCTTAAAAAGATTGCCCTTTGAAAAACAATATCAGAGTTATACATGCATTACTATATGCATTGAAAACAAAACAATGTTCCTGTCCAAGTTGCTTCATATCTGCTACAGGGTTTAGAGATGCAACCATATCTCATCACATAACAGTTGGGACTAAATTTAGCAACAGTGACAGTCTGCAGTGCACAACTCATATCAGGGACTTTTGGATTCGTCACAGGAAAGGGAATGTTCTCTGGAACTTCCTCAGGAATTTGAACACTGGACAACTCACTCTGAGATAAGGAGTCTTTCTCACAGGCTATATGCTGTGGTATAGGCTCAGACACTGGTCTCAAATGTTTCCGATTCCACCTAAATACTGCTCCTTCTGATTCCACAATAGACAGTCTCAGCTCTGGACTAATATTCTTCACGACACCAATACAATCATAACCTTTGGACATTTGTATCCTTACCACTTCTCCTTCTCGTAATGGATTGAGCTGTTTGCTGGTCTTATCATAGTAGGACTTCTGGGTTAGGCACTTCTTCAACAGATTGGCTTTCACTAACCTGTTGTTCTTGACACATGAAACCAACAATTGACTACTGATTGGTAATGTGGTTCTGGTTTGTCTTAACAGAAGTCTCTGACTTAAACCTTGTTTGTGATATAAATAGGAGCTGCTGGAGAGATAGGTATGCATCCCAGGCTCCCCATTCATGTGAAGCAGAGTTCCTCCCTAACCCAATTCAAGTGCAACTTGGACAATTGGAGACTTCACTTGCAGAATTTATCCCAAATGGCATTCTCAAAATCTTTACCTGCCAAACGGAGTACTGAATGTAGTGAGCAATGAGGATTTCTTGTCAAGCTGAATTTGCCAAAATGAACTCTTTGCATCTAAGACAGAAAAAATAGTGGCATTTGGCATTAAAGCTGTGACTTCTTCAACTGTGCACATTGGATGATGAGGCCTTTTAGTGTTTGTTCAAATCTCGTGGGTCAATGCATATTCTAATGTCATCTGAGCTTTTCTTATGAGCTACTACCATGGAAGATACCCATTCAGTTGGAGTTTCAACTGGACAAATCACATTTTGTCACACCATTTTATCTAACTCAGCTTTGACTCTGTCCTGCATGGCTATTGGAACTTTTTGTGCTGGCCTGATAACTGGACTGACCTCTGGGTCTAACTTCATGCAGTACACAACTCCAAGTTTGCCTAGTTTGTCTTCAAAAATATCAGCATAAGTAGAAAAAATGTACTGGGCAAAATTAGAGTAGTGGTCTTTCAAGCTAACTTGATGGACTTCCTTATTAAATTAAAGTAGTCTCATTTTCAAACCATCTCTGAGCCCTAATAATGACTGGCCATGCCTCTTGACCACATAAAATAATAAGACATAGCTTCTCGCAGCAGAGTAACATGAAAGCACTACTGATCCTTCGGTTTGAATTTCTTCCCCTCCATAAGCAACAAGCTTTGCACACTTTACCAAATCATGCCTTTCACCTTTACACTCTCTAGTAAATGTTTCTGCTGACATAACATTCCACTAGGAACCTGTATCAACTTTGAGCTCTATGGATTTGCCATTTATCCAGACAGTACAAAATACTTCATTCTTTGCCCTTAAGTCTCCTGCACTGACTGTTTCATGAAGTACTGACACACCATCAACATAAACAGTAACCTGCTACCCTATGCCATGGCTTTCTAATTGATCAGCTCATTTCTTAAAATGTTCCCTTTTAATAAAAGAATGTGAGCCTTTTGAATTTCAAAACTGAAATGATTCCATTTATTGCATTTGTGGGATACCTGACCAAAAGCTAAATATTTTTCCCTTTCAGATTCATGACTTCCACCACAATTACGACAGTTGGCAATGAAACTAGGTTGGGGGCCATGCTTTGAGTTTACTGACTCACTCTCATGCTTCACTGAGACTGTGCGAACTCTGGAATTTGCTAGAAAGTTCTGAGGTTTACCAGTGAGTGCTGCAGGGGTTACAGTTGCTGCTATGTGTTTGGGCCTGTTTCTTTTAACCATGTGTTGCATACTATCAACATGAGCTTTATCACTGTGCCTTCTAGAGCTATTCTTATTTGTAAGCATATTTGTGTGCTTTTCTGTGAGCTCATATATCTGGCAGATCTCAATGGCCTTTCCAAAGTTAATTCACTGTCATGAAGCAAAATCTTTCTCACAGCATCATCTTTTATACCACACACAAGTCTGTCTTTTATCAATTCATCCCTTAAGTCACCAGATCTGCATATTTTAGCTTTATTTCTCAGGTCAGTTATATATGCTCCAAAAGTTTTACCAGGCTTTTGATCCCTTGTGTAAAATAAGTGCCTTTCCATTGCAACATTTGTCTAGGGGTTACACATTTCTCTAAATTTATGTTTTAAGCACTCTGGGTCCTCGCTTGACTCATCCGGTACATGAATATGACATTTTTGCCCTTCGGTATAGATAGCAGGTGTATATACAAATGAGTGTTCCCTTTCTATGGCTTTTAACCCAGATAAATTAAGTAGTATAAATGCTTTTGTACGGACATCTTTATCAGAAAATGCAGCCTGTATGAAAATGTCGTACTCTTGCTCAAACACTCTCCAGTTCTCAGCAATATTACTGTCAAACACAAGTGCACTAGGTTTTCGAAATCTGTCTGCCATGCCCACAAAGTATACACAAACACACTGAAAATATGGCCCTTGCAATTATGTATGAACAAACAGTTCTGTGAGCTTGTCATAACATTCAAATGCACAATAAACTCCGAAATACTGTACTTTGTGAAATATGCCACTGCCATATCTGTATTCTGTGAAATATGCCCTGTAATGGCTGTACTTTATGAAATAACTTTACTGTAACACTGCACAAACGTGCGAGCAGTTTATACACTTCTGATAACTCAAGTGTCTTTGCTTAATATGAAAAATGCATGCTTTGCAGAAATGTGGTAATTTCCCCTTATTTTATTTGATTTATGCAATGCAGACTTTATTTCAAACAGTTTCCTTAGTAATTTGAATATTTTTATCAATGCCGTACATATCAGTTTATGTAAATATCATTTAGAATGTTCTGTATGTCCCATTTCATATTATGTGAAAAATAAATAGTGCTGAGCAAGTTTTAAAACCTGAAATTCGTTTCTGACCTGTTTTGCGAAGTTCATAAATATTGGGGATGATCCGCTCATCTATATTCCACCAACTTCAGGCCAAGTGCCTTTAGTCATTTTAACCAAATCTCTAACTTCATGCCCCTTGGATATGACGGTTCTGACTCCATGTCCTTTAGACATGCCTCTTCTGACACCATGTCGTTCGTTCATCTCTGATACATATAACAGCAAGCTTGGGGTTTCATTTAGATGCTTTAAAACATAGGAACACATCAGGATGGATAGCAGCATCATTAAATATGAACAAACTAGTTAACAGACAGACTTTACATACATACATACATGCTTACATCTCAGCACCTTACTACAAAATGGCAGTCAGACTTACATGTGCTCAGTATTTATACACTTGTGCAAGCCCTTGGATAGCTTCTTAAAGGCACAGATACACACATTGATCTACAGAAGACAAATGAAGGCTGAGGGGATCAAACCATGTAAACAGCACATTAAATATTAACATTAAACGTCTAGACTTCATATTGCCTGATTTATTCACAGCTAAATAATAAACACACTGTCAACATTCACCAGAACAAGTTAACCAAGAATAACATCCAAAGAACATGCTCATATGATGATCCTACTGTTTACTGCTGTGAGGATATCAGATATTGTTATCTGTGTTAGCATTTCTGGCTGCAGTTTTGTAATTACTTATAAATAATTATAAATTACCCTGTGTTATAAATGCCAGCATGACTAGTTAATATTTTGTAAATAAGTTTATATTTTTTTGATTGTTTCTTTGATTTGTGTAAGCTGTTTGGATCAAACAGTTACAGTGTTTGTCTGGCTGACCAAATGTACATGTCTTTTAAAAAGAATACTGAATGCAGGTTGTGCCAGTCAGCTGACCTGAATGTGATGTCATTGTGTGCCAGAGCTGAAAGAAATGGAATGTAAACTGCAGCTGTTTTTGTTTACTTTTCAAAAGTTTGAAATGAGAGAGTAGAATTTTCATAACAGCTTTCTGTGACTTTTAAAAGATTCTGCTATACAACATAGGTTCTGAGTCAGTTGAATTGAGTTACAGTTGAGTGCAGTTGTAGTTGTTCAGTCGTTTTTGTAGTTGTCAGTTGTTGTTTTCCAGATCAGTAGTTATCACTCAGAGTTTTCCCGAGCTGTTCAGCTGAAATAATAGGATCTCCTATTCCAGTCACTGAGGACCAGACAACAGACGGAAGAGTGGACATATAGTCTTATTTTGCCTTGCAGAAGTAAGAACATCATCTTGCCTTGCTGAGTTAATTAGATTAGACAGGGGCAGTTAATATTTAGACAATTAGTGATCTACTGTTAGATAGTTAGAGTTTTTCTTCAATTAGTGTAAATCCTATCCTACATTGTTATTTTCATAATTCCTGTGTGTGAAACTCTGTGGTTTATTGAAATCAGTTATTCAGTGTATATATGTTTTAAATCATTTTTACTTATTAAATATTTTACTACCCTCTAGTATGGCTGATTATTTAGAAAGTACTTTTAGTAACCTGAGGGCATTTATGCTTATTGTGATAAACCCAGGGCCACTCCAAACACCATACTGCTTGGATTACATGCTACCTTTTATATCAATATTTATTTTACTCAATATAATTGAACACACCTTTTGAAGGGTATTGTGGTATTTTGACTGGTGGCAGCATTACCGTGTAATTTGGCAAAGAAGACATAGCAGGTAAATCTGTGCCAGTCTTTCCCAAGAGTGTATGTGAGATTATCAAATATTTAAGAGTGAGTGTGTCAAATACCTAGAACTGGGACATAGTGTTCTGCAGTGGGTAGTGTGAAGACTCATTTGGGGATCTGGATTGGAGCAAATAGTTCCGTCCCATTTTTGGACCCTGTTCCCAGTGTACCCTTGGATAAATTTTGTGTTCTATCCCTGCTTTCAGTGACACTCCCTTACCAGAGACAGTGGTGAGGATTGAGGCTCTATAGTTACTTCCCTGTGTTTAAGTAGGGGGTCATCACAACTGCAGTCAGTGTCTTTCCCCAATATTATAACTTCGCTTGTACATAGCCAGTTTCTAAATTTGCAGTCCTGGAGACCAGGGTTTTGACACTATATCCTAACTGGGGCAATACACAGACACACACACACACACACACACACACACACACACACACACACACACACACACACGCACACACACACTGCTTTTGACTTACTCTGCAATTGTGGTCACATCTCTGGACCCATTCTCATGTCATGTAGTAAAAGTAATATGTTTTGTATTAAAGAAAAAAAAATCATACATCCTGCATCTCTGGACTGATTCTCTTGGACAATGTTTTTTTATTGAAATATAGAAAAGCCAAGTAATGTTCCTATCTCCAGATTATTTTAATAGCATTGTTTGGGAGAAACAAAGAAAGAAAGCCAACAATACTTTGTTACTACATCTCACTGCTGCTGCTGCTCTACAATGCTATTAAAACAAGGAAAATAGTCAAAACCAACAACTCTTTGTTAAAGTATCCTGCTACTCTACTTTGAGTTTAATAAATCATACCAGTTCTTAGAAGTCTCTCATTGGCTCTGCATCCATCACTGGATGCAGAGCCAGTGAAAGAGACTATAGGCAGAACAGCAAGAAATTCTTTTTTAAAATCCCCAGCAACAAATTTGGCAACTTTTGTTTTTAAATTATATTGTTCCAACCTTTTTTTTAATAATGCTGTTTGGCCGTTCCCACTATGCAGCTGCCTGGGTCACCTTGTGCTGGATCTGGCTCTGACAACAGCACATTATATACAGACCATAGGGAGAACACGGATACTGACATATATATTCACTATAAGTACATCAGGTATTCATGCACGAACTACAGAGGTATGTGTGTATTGCATACCTGCATGTTTTCACCCACCATTTTTTGCACATCACTTCGTATGTTGCAAAGGGTATCAGAATTTCTCTGTTACACCTTGTGTTCTGTATTTACAGGTAGATTGCTGCTGTGTTTATACCTGTAGATGCTGTGATAGGGCATCAGACTGAGGTTAGCAACTAGGCTTGGTCTGTCGATGATGCAGAGATTGTTACTGAATCATAGTCCTATGACATATGGGCACTTCATGGGCATCCTACACCCAGTGACCAAGATAATAGCACAACTTCACCCACACCTGGGGCTGTAACAGCATGGGATCATGCCATGCAGACAGGGGTAAGCTCGACAAGCCATAGAACACCAGCATAACTTCCCTTAAGGCTGCAGCACCAGATGTGTCCACTGCATCTGATGTCTGTATACCCTCTGTACAGCAGACTATCAGAGGTTCCTGACATCATTTGATGTCCCAACCAACCAGTATAGCTAATATATTAATAACAGATTTCATAGACATTTAACAGACGTACAGGGCTATAATCCTGGCAGACTGCAGAAGTGTGTGCTGATATGGAAATGATTAGTGCATGGGTTTCAGGAAGCTGTATCCAGCAGTACCAATGTCTCCTGGAGGCAATGGAGTCCATGTTCAATACTCTGATAGGTCTCATGAAGTCCATGGTTCCTAGGTTCATAGGTACCTACCTAAGCTAGCTGCCCTTAGAGACCATTTAAGCCTAACCAATTCCCCTTCAAAGATGAGAATCAAACCATGTACCTTGTGTCTGTGAGGTAACCACCTTAACAATTATGCCAACCCCACCCATGCATATTTGTGCAAAGACGACTTCCATGTGGAAGCCCGTGAGTGCCACTATCACTGCACTATCCAGCAGCATTATCTGTGGCTGGGGATGTGTGCATCACAGGGAGCACAATATGCACCTGAAGACTAGGGTTATCACCCTCTGCCATTCCACGTCATGAGATGTTACAACACAGTGGCAGACTTCCAGCAGTGTCACTGTGGGCCTATAGTCCCACCACAGCCAGCCATCAGTGTGGCCCCACAGTATGGTGACATCCTGCCTCAACCACCCTATCCATAGAGGATATCATCTATAACACAGGTGTCCTGTCCACACAATATCTACCTATCTGACTGTTTTGAACTGTAAACCCCACACCTCTGGTGTGTTTGCAGCAAGTGTATCAGTGTGTCCCCAGGCACCTGTACAAATGATGCATGCACTGTTAGTCAAAGGCTATGGTGGGCAGTGTCAGGTCAAGTCATATGGTTCATCAGATATCTACACTCACATTATATGGTAGACAGGTTGGTGTGGGTCATAGCTGTCCCTTGATATGCAGTACTAGAGAAAGGTAGCAAGAGCAAAGAAAGCAGGAGTTAAGCCATGAAGAGTTGGTGTCAGTAATGTGTAAATGTCCTCATGACTTAATTTTCTTGTAATTCCTATGATACTGTGATCCTATGATAAACACAACATAAAGCATAAGTGATTTAAAGAGACAATTGTATGTATATGGAATTTGCTTCCAAATTAATTTAGAACTGTATAATGGAAAGAGACTTCATTTGATCCAAAAAGCTATCATTTTGACAATGGAAAATGTCAAAATCTGATGAAAGTGCTTAGCCAATAAACAGTTTTGCTGGCCATTTGATTCATCTGATTGTTTCACAGCTTTATCTGGGACCTGAATGTTTATTACTGGATTCAAAAGGCATATGTGTTTTTAGATTTGTGCATGTGTGAACCAATGAATTCATTAATGAATGAATGTCAGCATGCATGTGGTGTAAACTAAGTATATGTAAATTTCAAATAAGATAACCAGACTGTGGGGCAATCATGGCTAAAAAGTCATTTATATCTACAACAGCAGCATATAAGAAGTCCATGAATCCAAAATAAAAGTCTGTTTAAAACACAGGTTTATTCAACAATGGTAAGCGCTTTCACTTAGGAGCTGCGCACTCCTTTCACATAGAAAACATGCTTCATGTCAACAGTTGACTTTTATTTTGGATTCATGGGCTTCTTATATGCTGCTGCTGTGGATATAAATGACTTCTTAGCCTTGGTTGCTCTGCAGTCTGGTTATCTTATTTGAAATATATTTGTTTTTGGAGTTTGTACTACAGAGCTCTTATCCCAAGGTCTGCCAGTTATTTTGTTTTTTGTATAAGTATATGTAAAGCATGTCTACCTACCGTACTACAGGAAGAAGGACCAGGTTGTATGGAAGCATAATGAAGTATGGTGGTTCCCCTCCTTGGAGAAATACATTTCCAGTGTATATTGTTTAGGACAGGGTTTATTCTCCTATTAGATAACAGGATCATTTTGTACCTCAGCAAAGCATAGTAAGAAGGTAGTTGCAGTGCCTTTAGGCCCTGACCTTTAAAAATGTGGTTTATCTCAGGTACAACACAGTAGAAAGCACTTTAACATTCTGCTATACTATACACTTTTTACAAAATATGAATTACTGTAGCTCCCTGATATTGACTTACATTATGCAACACTGTTGACAAAGTGACAGTAATCAATCACAATCCGAACCCACCAAGTAATACTTACAACCATAAATCAGAATAAAGATACCTATTCAAATTCACTTTGTGCAAGAAATATTTATGAATATAATGATTTACATATGTCTTAACCATATTGCTAAATAATAAGATCATATTGCAATAAAAATATTCAATTTGTTGATAATGTCTGTGCTAAATAGCATGGTATTTGCAGTACATGAAATCATTAAAAGAAAGAAGGAGTGCAGGAGAAAGTTTGATACAGAAAAGAAAGACCATGCAAAGAGGGAATATTAATATTTTATACACATCAATCCCACATACTGAAGCAGTTGAATGGATTGAATTACTTCTTAAAGATCTTAATGCACCTCAGTTTGAGACAGATATGGTTACTGAACTTTTAGACATAGTGCTGTCTTCTAATTTCTTCTTATTTGACCAGCAGTTTTACTTGCAAAAGTGCGGAATAGCCATGGGCTCCCCTTGTGGGGCGAGCGTGGCTAACTTATTTGTAGCTTTTTGGGAAAAGCACTTCTTAATGGCCAATGAGAATTTAATGAAGTACGTCACTTATTACACAAGATTTTTGGATGACATATTCATCCTTTTTAAGGGCAGTGAAGATGAAGCAAAAACATTTGTAGACTTACTAAATTCTACTACAGAATGTCTAAAATTCACACACAAATTTTCAACATTAGAGATAGAATATCTAGATGTGAAACTTGCTAAGGACTTCAGTAGAACGGTTTTCTATTCTACGATCTTTAGAAAGCCGACTTACTGCAACTCCTTCCTGCATTATTCTAGTTTCCATCCACCCAAGCATAAGAGGTCCATTGTTAAGGGCCAACTAGTCCGAGCAGGAAGGATGTGCAGCACACTTGAAGACTTTAGACAGGAATGTCAGTTTTTGAAAGACTTATTCACTAATCGTGGATACCCCTTGTCACTAGTGGATGGGCTTATCCACGAGGTTGATTCTAAACGTGTTGAAGGCACTTATAAACCTTTATTGAATCAACTTGATATTATTCCCCCAGGTTTCGACAACAGAATTGTTGTTCCTGATCTTTCTGCTAGTAACACACAGCCTGGTAGGAACTTCTCGTTGAGTTTTATTACGCAATACAACTTGAATTCTTCAAGCATTTGGTCCATAATCTTAAAAAATTGGTATTTTGCAGTCAATTCTCCATCTTTAATTGATAATTTAGGTGTCCGACCTTATGTGATTTATAGAAGAGGAAGTAATTTAAAAGAACTATTACAACACTCTGTAAGTTCAAGTTGTTTCAATAGACTAAAGGGATCTTTTAAATGTGGTTTCTGCAACTGGTGTAAACTTATTAGAACAGGTAATTCATTTACAGTGAGGAATAAAAAGTTCCTAATTCACCATAAGATCACTTGTGAAACAAAATCAGTCATTTACATTGCCCTATGTAATTGTTGTCCATCTTTTTACATAGGGAAGACTGATCGAAAACTCAAGGAAAGGATATACCAACAGTCATATGCAATTAAAAAAATCTCTGATGGAAAATGCATTAGCTAAACACGTCAACACTAACCCAGGACACAATTTTAGTTTTATGGGCATTGATCAAGTGGTTCCAACCATTAGAGGTGGTCCTTTTTCTTTGATTCTTGAAAATATAGAATTGATATGGCAGTTAAAACTGGATGCATTCAGACCTCCGGGTCTGAATGAAAACTGCAATATATCAGCTGTGTTGAAGTTAAAGAGTTATTTTAGGTGATTCTTTTAATGTTACTACATTTCGTGTGGTAATTGTATTTAAAATGTTTATTGAAGCTTCTTCTCCACTCAGCACAACTAAAAAAATTCTTTTACAAAAGATTTTTTAAAAAAAATTTTTTAACATACATTTTTTCTTGTATTTTTTTATAAGAATTAGTGAAACATTTTTTATTAAAATGATTTAAAATATCTTTTCTAATAAGATGTTCCAACACTTTCTGTTACTAATGTAGCAGATTATGTAATTGTATTAAGTGTTTGTTTCTCATATTACATCTTTATAAAAATTTTTTTCAGGAAATGATGTTATTTGTCATTTCCTGTTCTTACTTTTTAAATTGGTGTTTTTTTAGCTGTCTTATTTGTACCTCTGATGAAGCTGTGACAGGAGTCACGGCGAAAACGCTTGTCTTTTGCTACAATAAATTTATGCGTTAAGGAAAAGCATCTTTTATTGGCTTGGTTTATTATCACAAGTCTGCTTCCTGGATACAAGGTTGCCTGCTCCTATTTTTCAAAAGTGACAGTAATCAATCACAATCCGAACCCACCAAGTAATACTTGCAACCATAAATCAGAATAAAGATACCTATTCAAATTCACTTTGTGCAAGAAATATTTATGAATATAATGATTTACATATGTCTTAACCATATTGCTAAATAATAAGATCATATTGCAATAAAAATATTCAATTTGTTGATAATGTCCGTGCTAAATAGCATGGTATTTGCAGTACATGAAATCATTAAAAGAAAGAAGGAGTGCAGGAGAAAGTTTGATACAGAAAAGAAAGACCATGCAAAGAGGGAATATTGGCTGACTAACAAACAGGCTAAGTTAGGTTTTGCAATAGCAAAGAACAAGGCATCTGAGGCACTATACAATCTTCTGGAAAGTGACTTGGTAGATGGCACAAAGAAACTCTATCAGGTTGCAAGGCAAAGACAGAAAGATAAGGAAGATATTGTGACACCCTTCATAAAGGATGCCAGCAACAACCTACTTACCATTCCACAGGAAAGCAAAGGCAGATGGAAAGAGTACTTCCAGCTGTTACTGAATGAAGAAAACCTCACAGAAGCTGTACTTCCCCAGACACATCCTACGATGAAAATACAAGAGGTACCCACTCTAGAAGAGGTAAAAAAAGCACTAAGGAAAATGAAAGCAGGCTCATGAGAGTACTCATAGCAGTATGGAGAGAAATATGTATTCCAGATGACTGGAGAACAAACATACTAGTACCAGTGTACCAGAATAAAGGAGACATCTGCAACTGTGGGCAGTACAGAGGCATCAAACTCCTGACACACTGCAGGAGGGAGATCGATAAATGAGTGGACAGAGTAGTAGAAAGCAAGATGGGAACTGAGATGTTCAGATTCAGATCAGGATTCAGCACAACAAACCTGATGCTTGCAGTGAGAAGAAGCTAGAGATCAAGAAAGAGTGCAACTGGGCATTCCTAGTCTTGGAGAAATCAAGGCAAGGTCCCAAGAAAGCCAATTTGAGCAATCCTGTGGTGGTTCAAATTCCCAGCAGCATTAGCAGAATTAGTCCGGGCTATGTGCAAGAACCATTGACTCAAGTACAAACAGTGCTTGGACTTGTTGAGGGGGGGGGCAGTGGAAGTGGGTGTCCATCAGGGCTCTGCTCTGAGCACACTGCTCTTCATTCTGTTTAATTGGCTACATTAGCGAACAGGTCAGAGGGGACAGATCCTCAAAGTTGCTGTATGCAGATGATGTGGCATTACAACCAGACTCTGAGCAAGAACTTCAGCAAAGGCTATGGAAATGGAATGCAAAAGGCATATGTAGTGAAACTGAGTACAGATAAGACAGCTGTTATGGCAACAAATGAGGGAAACCAGAAGAAGCTGAGAACTGACAGAATGGAAAATAGTGGAACACGTTAACAGATTCAAATATCTGCAAGGGGTGGTTGAGGAGAAGGGAGGTCTAGATGAGGAGGTCAAACCTAGAATCAGAAGGGCTACAGCCAAGTGTTACAGAGTGTCAGGGACTGTAAATAATAGGAAGAGTACCAAAGAAGCTGAAAAGTAAGGTGTACAAAACAGTGGTGCAAACAATACTGCTGTAAGCTATGGAACAATGGGCAGTAAAAGCAAAACAGTGGAAGAACCTAGAGGTGGTGGACTTGAAGTGTTTGAGACAGCACACTATGGGGCAGATGAAGAAATGAGGACATCAGAGCAGAAGCCAAAGTAGCTCAAATTGCAGGAGAAGTCAAAGAGAACAGATTATATTGGTTCAGTCACGTGTAGAAAAACAGACGACAATCTGGTGAAGAAGAGTTTGGACAGACAGGAAGAAAGCAAGGGGGAACAAGTGCATTCAGGAAAGAGATGGATGGATTGTGTGAGAAAAGACCTGCAACAAGCACGACTGTCGAAGAAGGTAGCAGAGTGTCATTGAATAAAAAAGAGGTAGCAGTGGTTGACACCACATCCTGACCCCATGTAGAAAATGTAAAAAGGGAGTTGATGATGACTGTATTGATGTAAAGACTGAATCACTGTAAAGAAGACTGTTTAATGATAACCTTGTTGTTTGTATCCTTTTAAATGCTATTTACTCCTCACAGGATATTTATATATTTTTGGCTTATGCTTCTTAATTTGATTCTTCAGTGAATTCGCTGGAATGCATGAATGTATGCTGGCTGCCCAGTGCAACATTACACAGCTCAGAAAGCTGTTAATAAGTTAATTGGAAATGACCCTGCCATTCCTTTCTAGCCAGCCAACACTTTTCCTTCTTTATGTTACTGCTATCTATGTTCCGGGTCTTTAGTTCTCTTACCTAAATCCACAACTCTAGCATTGACCATTTTATTCAATTTTTCCTCTTTCGTTTCATACAGCCTACCTTTTCCCTGTCTAAATACTAGTTTCATTAGCATGGTCTTCTTTATGATACATTCTAATCTGACTTCTAATGGAGCCTTTCAAACAGTTACAGTACTTTCTGTGAAGCTCCATTCATTTCACCCTCAAGAATGATGCAACCATTTCTAAAAAGGTTGAAAAAAGCCTCCCTCTTTCCTTCCTCCAGGAAAGAACAAATGAAGAAGAGGAAGAATGAGACGTAAAAGTTCCTGAATTCTCTGTAGGGGGATAAGATGCCTTATATGCCCTCACATTCATGGAACAGCCAAGTAAGGTTAAAACAGTGTTGACAAAATTGCAGATTTTTATGCCTGGGCATTGTTCACAGGGACTGAAAGACTTTGAAAGCTCAATCCCTGACTCACACTAGACCATGTTGGCTGGAAGTATCTAGAAACCAATAATCCATGTAAGTAAATGCTTTCATTCACTTCAGATGGAGGGCAGCAGACAGCAGTGCCGAACACCTTGTGAAGACTCTGGGTACTGAAGTGTGTCATCAACAATCCAGTGGGAGCAGAACACAATGGATTATCACAGGGAGGTGAGTTTACCTGGCAAGCTTCCAGTATCCAAAGAAGACTATATATGCAAAGGAAGTGTCACCCAAGTCGCCTAACTGCTGCCTGTGAAAAATATGTATTGACTGTGGACATTGTCAGAGCTGTGGTTTAGTGCTATCACATCTGAATCCCTATACCATTGTTTTCATAAACAATACATGCATTTCTAATTTATTGGTATTTTCAATAATATTGTATTTTTTGTGACTTTTCCTTTGCTGCCTGCTGACCACCATACCCTGTCTCAGTTAATCGGCCCATTCATTCCTTGACCTGGTAAGAGCTGACTGAGTGGGATCATCATCCAGGTAACCACCAGATATGGGTGGCATTTATTCTGTTTTACTTCCTGTCCATAATGTTTGCACTCTGAACAAGCTGTTGGAGAGGTGATACACAAAGGGCTGTCTGCCCCTCCCTTTATAGCATGAATAGTGGTCTACCCACTCTCTAGATGGAAGGTTGTACCACTCTATGTGCTTCTGAGTATATGGAGACCTTACCTTACCCTGGGAGGGAAGAGTGAGCCACAGCCCTTCAGCCATCTCCCTCCATGCCTGACTGTTCTAGTGCTGGGGTCACTAATCAAACCTGGGTGACCTGGGTCACAGTTTGGGTTCCATCTCTCTGTGCAACTGAAGCAGGCTGCTATTTTCAGTGATATACATTCCTAATATTCTTAATTCTTAGTAAAATGACCCCTTGCATTTATTCATGGCATTCAGATTGCTACTTTTTATCCCTGCCAGTCTGCACTAGGTAGCATCTGTTTCTGTTGTCCTCATATTGCCTGTATAATTCTGTTATGCTGCACAGTATCTTCAGTATCTGTACATTGTTGAATTTGCCTGTGTTTATCGTTTGTCACGTATTCTCATTGATTATCAAGATTCTGTGACTTTTCCACGTGGTTCCATATGTAGGGATTAGGGTTTTTTCTAAGGTAGCCACCAATGCTGTCTCATTGGACTTAGGAGTCTCAGTGAAAATCTTATAGTCAGTGGCTGAACAATTCAGTCTAGTGTCAGTGGACGCTTATCCCCCCTCCCCCCCCGACTGCTTTCATTTCTGTTTAATGAAATCTTTAATTGCTGAGTATGGATGGTATCCTCTAACCACCTAAAACGTCTGCTACATTCAGGCTCTTTGTGAAGCAGGAGAACGCACAGAGCCGGAAAGCCATCCTCCTATCAACCAGTATAAGTTTTATGATCCCCTCAGAGGGGACTCTGTGGTCAGCTGGTGGAGAAGAAGAAGAAGAAGCAGAAGAAGAGAACATCCATTCCTTTTTGAGCAAATCCACTCAAACATCTCAGACTGGAGTTGTAGTTCTGTGGATCATATCTTTTTGGTGCTTTTCTTGTCTTTTTGCTGACTCGTGTTTTATTTTATTTCAGTGACAAAATGAATTAATGAATTAATTATATTGATTTATTTGTAAATACTAACACTGGTTAAGTGACTTGTGGGGAGTCACACAATGGATTGACAGAAACTGAAGGAAGCATACTCTAGACTACAGGATAGTTCTCATTAGGAGTTCATCTGCCAGACATATGACTTGAAGAAGGAAAGTCAATGAATATGGGTACAAATGAAATTTTAGCCCCTGCTCCACAAGATGCATTAGTCTGAACCTGACTATACTTTGCATTTCTAAATGTATAGGCTGGAGACAGACTTTCTTAATTCTGTGCTTTCTGCATTTTGTATACTCTTTGAACCAATTGCAAACAAATCTTTATATATGCACACCACCAAGTGCTATAATATTTTTAATGTTTTGAACTGCAGTTGCACATTTCTTCCACATGGGGTCTAGGGCTACAATATTGAAATCTTGCATACAATATATGCCTTTTTCATATAGTCTTTTCTGTTAATACTCTGTTCATAGCCGGCCTTAGGCATAGGCCAACTAGGTGGCCGCCTACGGCACCACTCTAATAGGGGCACTTTTCCAGTATTTATTTGGTGTAGGTAGACCAGGATGGGGGCACCAAGTGATGTGGTGGGGGGTGCTGTGGAGCCCTTTTGCCTAGGGCACCAGTTGACCTAAGGCCGCTCCGCAATATGTATCTGCAGAATAAAACTCAGAAGTGACACAAGTTGTTTTAAACTCATGTTGAAGTTTTCATTTTGCAGTTTTCTTTCCTCTATACAAGAAAATAATAAACTGGACTTTAAATTTGAAAAGGAGTGTTTGCTGACTCACAGAGAATTTACACAACAAGAAGGCTATCTTTACTGAAGACTGTTTAGATTGCAGAAATCTTCTGATATGAAGAATGTCTTATTTTTGTTGCCAAAATGACTGCTGCATTTTGATAAGTTTTTATCTTCCCCACAACTGACTACCATGCCCTGCCTTCAGCTTTATGCCACTTGCCTTGATCTCGTAGATAACAGAGCTGGCAAGGTTACAGGACAATAATAAAAGTGAATTCGTCACTGTGATATAATGATTTTAATTTTATACTTAGCATCTGGGGCTTGTGCTTACTATCTTAATTTAAAGAGGATTTGCATATTAATAAAAGTGGCTGAGATCAGAAAAGGAATATCTGTTTCACAGGTGTGCTCTCAACTACAGACTGTAACAGACTGACAAATTCAAAAAATGGTTTGGTTTTCTACATTAAAAATTAGCTTTAAGAATAAGAACCCCCCCCCCCCCGCCACCCACACTGGATGGTCAATATTCCAAAGGGGTGAATTAGTATATTGGGAGATCTTGACAAAAAAGCAAGAACACCTAGTTATGGTACTAAATTTGTATGCCAGAACTCAAAGCATTGCTTCAAGATGTCATTTGCTCTATACTGGCTAACTGCAGGTGTAACATTTTGTTATTCTCAAAGCCAAGGTCCTTTATTTCCCTGTATGATGTGTCCATTTCTTCAGAAATGGCAGTAAGGCAATCAGTTTGAATTCTGTATGTGAAGGTAACTATACTGTTATGCTGCAGTAGAGCAAAGGAGAATAGTTACCATCACACACAGAACATTAATTAGCAGGCTCATCCTTTCTGTTAAAGTGAAAACTGAATCTAAAAATTCCATGTAAAGACTGGGCTTGCTCAGAGGAGTTTTAAGCTGCTAAAAAATAAAATAATAATACTAATTTGTGTCTAATTTGTGTCTGTGTGCATGTGTGAGTGTGTGTGTCACCATGTCTGTCTGTGTCTTTGTGTGTTTGTGTGTCTGTGTATGTCTGTGTCTATGTGTATGTGTGTGGCTAGATTTCAATCCATAGGTTATCCAAGGTGAGGATTTAA
Source organism: Protopterus annectens (assembly GCF_019279795.1). Taxonomy (NCBI): domain Eukaryota; kingdom Metazoa; phylum Chordata; order Ceratodontiformes; family Protopteridae; genus Protopterus; species Protopterus annectens. Next base: position 528,775,902 of record NC_056732.1, read on the forward strand.
CTCTGACCATCAGTTTTCTTAGTGAAGCATATATAACTTAATGATAAAATAGGCCAGGGCATCATTTATGGAATTAAGGATTCTAATGACACTCTAGATTATATATTTTAAATTACATTAGAAAAAGTAAATGTTGGTACCTGACAGATGCTTTAATATCAATATATAGGTTGATAGATGTTTAGGTTTTGCACATCTAATGTACAATATTGGTGAATAAGTATTACTAATAAAGCTTCCTTCCCTGTTGCCTGACTTGGATTACTTCTAACACCATCTGACATACAAAGCTGATATAAGTATATTTTTTGCACTTGCTATAACTGTTTCAGCGATACTTAATAATTCTGTACTTAGTGTTGCAAAGTTTGCATGTTAAAACAGGCTTACTTCTGAACACTTAGTCTGGCTGGCTCCATTTGATTTTCCCTTCCACCCCCCCCCCCCATTGTTGTGTTCATATAACTTGGTGGCCTTTGCTTTGCTGACTTCTTATTATAAATTTGTTATTGGACACTCCCAGTCACATTGCATCAGCTCATTCTACTGAGTACAGTGAAACTATTTGGGAAGGCGCACCTCCTTAGCTTCTTAACCTTGAATTATCTTCTGTTTCCTACCTTTCTATTTGACAAAAAAATGCACTCTATACAGCTGCTTTTACTGTATTTTTCTGTATTCATACTGTGTCTTTTCCTACTTCAATACTTTATTTTGCTTTTTCTGCTGTTCATAAAAGTGTTCAATTGCATTTATACTGCCTCTTTTATTATTACTTGTTAGTAGCCTGATTACACTGAGAACATTGTTTTACTGAATTGCTGCTTTATACTGTTTTTTTGCTGATATGACTGTGATTTAATGCACTTTAAATTTCAAATTCCTCTGCACTCTTTAGCATAGGCTAGATTCAGTCTTACCAAATCTAGACTGTCTTGTATTACTTGAGCACTAAAACCAGCTCTTCACTGAGATACTGAAAGATCTGAGGCATCTGTTGCTTCTAACTAATTATTGACCCCAGAGGTCAATTCCTCGTTGGTCAGATCCAACCACAAGCTAATCACCCTAGGCATCCACATCCCGCCCCCACCCCCCATTAGGGAAACCACCGTAGAAAATTTCTCCAAAGCCAACTTCACGCTTCTTAAGACGGAAGTGGCAAACTTCACGACACCCATGCACATGGACAATAGAGGTACTACTGCTGAATCCTACATAAATGCACTTTATAAGCACTTACACGAGTGCATGGCTCATGCTATCCCTAACAGAACCAAGATGCTATCCTCCAAAAAAGGAAGCCAATCTGGTGGTCCCCTGCCATAAACAAACTCTACAACAGAAGAAAGAAACTGTTGCAAAAAAGAGTAAAATCCCATGATTGGAGGAACTTCCTGGTCAGCCTCAGTAAGAAGCTGAGACCCCTCATAAAATACTCCAAAGCTAGTTACGAAAACAAAATCATCCCTGATTCTAAAGATAACCAAAAAGCATTCTATAGCAATGCCAAGAATCTCAATGCCAACACTCAGATCTGCTCTGAGTTACAGCACAATGGCACTAAATATACAGAACCAACTGATATTGCCAACATCCTAGCAGATAGGTTCAGTGCTAACTTTACCCCCCCACCCCCTAAAGGGCCCATCTCTATTTATTTTTTTATTTATTTATTTTTATTTTATTTATTTTACATTTGTTGACCGGGCTAGTCTAACTGGATACATGTCCATTTTCAGTAGAGGCCCGGGGAGATAAGCTCCAATTAAGCTAATGTCACAGGAGTAAAAAAAATAAAAATAAGAAAACATTAAATACATTATTGCAGGAGGTTAACATTGTAGAAAGTAACATCAAAAACAAACATGTGTACATGGTTTAGCAATACAGTAGTTCTAGAAGCATATAACTGTGGTATAGACTAGGAAAGAAAGAAAGGTCAAAAATAATTATAAAGATTGTTCATAATTATACACTCAAGTAAAAAAGTTGGCATACATACAAAGTTGAAATACATGTGCCCAGAGCAGAGGTAAGGTTCCAATGTACATACCTCAGGGGTAGATCCCAGAAAAGAGAAGACTAGAAGTCAGAGTACAGGAGGATTACTAATCCCACTAGGGGGTTGTGGGAAGGTGGAAAAACAGTAATACTGTCTGTTAGTGTTAATCTGGGTTAGTACATGGGCATAGCCAGTGTGTTTTAAGAAGTAATTTTAGTTGCTTTTGATGAGGGTAATGAAGAGAGTGATGCTAGGTTGCACGGAAGCCTATTTCAAATCTTCCTCACAGAATTAGAGAAAAGAGAGTCTCCTGCTTTGTTATAGGATTTCTGGATGGTTACTAATAATTTATCTGCTGAGCGAAGGGTAGTAAGATTTCTATAGGGGGAGATTAAGTTACTGAGAATAGGAGTATTGTTGGGATGATACAGTATCTTATGGGTGATAGTAAGTTGTTGAAATTGTAGCTGGTTATGCAGTTCTAACCATCCTAGCTGTTTGAGATTTAGACAATGTTGGGTTCTAAATGGGGAGCCAGTGACAAATCTGGCAATGTTGTTATAAGAGGTTAGCAGTTTATTGAGGTTACTTTTGGAAAGATTATTATAAATGGGAGAGTCATAGATGAGGGTGGTGTGGGCAATGGTGTAAGGGATAAGGAAAGATTTTTATCCTGTAGAGAGAGCCAAGTTTTCTGTTAACTGTTTTAATAGTTGTGTTAATGTGTGAGTCAAAGTTAAGATTGTGATCAATTGTTACGCCTAAGAGTTTGGTGGTTGGGCCAGGAGCAATGACAGTACCATTGTTGGACTTAACTATGAGATAAATTGGGGAGGACTTTAGAGTTGGAGTAAATAGCAATAATTTTGTTGTTTTTTTTGGCATTTAGTAGGAGGCAATGTTGTAGGAACCATAAATACAGTTTGGGTAATGGTTTGGAGCTCAGCTGATGAAGTGGCAGTACACACTAGTGTGGAGTCATCTGCATACTGAATACAGGTGGCTTGAGGAATATTTAGATTTAGATCATTAGTGAAGATATAGAAAAGGAGAGCTCCCAAGATAGAGCCTTGAGGAACCCCAAGAGTAATAGGAGGATGAGTGGAAAGGTTATTGTCCCATAGGACAACTTGCTGTCTATTTTCTAAGTAGGACTAGAACCATTGTAGTGCTTGAGTGTTGAGTGAGAGTGATTTTAGTATGTTTAGGAGTATTTGATAGTTAACCATATCAAAGGCTTTAGAGAGGTCAATAAAGAGTGCAGCGGAGAGCTTATTATTGCTACAATGTTTGTTAATGCAGTCAGAGAAGGATAAGAGAGCAGTGGTAGTACTGTGGAAAGGCCTAAAACCATGCTGACAGTCTGATAGTAGGTTATTTTGGAGAAGGCAATCAAGTAGTTGTTGGTGGATGCATTTTTCCATAATTTTGGCTAGAGGAGAGAGTAGGGCTATGGGGTGAAAGTTAGAGAGTTTGGTGGAGTTACCGCCCTTGTGAAGTGGGATTATGTGAGAGATTTTCCTGAGAGATGGGATGGAGCCTTCAGTAATGGTTCTATAAATAAGTATGGAAATGGGATAGTCAAGTACTTTTGCTACAGTTTGTAGGTATACTGCTGGTAGAAGATTGGCTGAGGGGGTACACGGTTTAAGTTTGAGAAGTAGGGTATAGATAAGGGATGTAGGAACTGGCTTTAAATGAAAGGTAGGGGGTGTGCTAGCTAGGGGGGATAGGAGGGTTGAGCTAACAGGTGGTAAGGAGTTTGCAAGAGATTGGACGGTTTCTGTATAGAAGGTATTGAAAGCATCGGCAATCTCATTGGGAGTGTTTAGGGAGAGTCCTGATGTGGTTGGAGTCTTGGAGTGGCCTGGGTGTAGAAGTCTGTTTATAGCTGACCAGAAAGTTTGTGTGTTTTGTTGATGCTTTTGCTGGATTTTAAAGTAAAAGTTTTTTTTTTTTGGTCAAGAAGTATTGATTTTTTTAGTGGCATTTCTCATCTGTTTATAGTTCTGGTGATCAGTTGGGTTTTTAGTGTTTCTCCATTTAGACCAGATTATATTTCTTAGTAAGATTTTGTGTCTAGTCTCTTTAGTGAGCCATGGAGCAGCTTTACTTCTAGTTCTTATTGAACGAGTAGGGGCATGGTATTCCAGGATCTGTAGAAATTTGGAGTTAAAATAGGACACTGCTTCCTCAAGGGAGAGTTGTTTTAAGGGTGACCAGTCATAGGCTTGCAGCTCAGCTTGGAAGCTTGCAGGATTAAAATATTTTTTGCTTCATGCAGTTTTGGTTGGGAATAAAGTGTTTTTGCCTGATTATGTAAGTAAGGGAGTGGTTGTTAATATCATCAAGAAGGGTATCTGCTTTATAAGAGAGGGGATGGCTGTTTACTAGGATCCAATCTAAGGTACTTTCTTTGCTACTGGGTTTATGGATTCTGGTTGGAGTGGTGATTATTTGAGAGAAGCCATATTTATATGGGTTGTAGGTTTGCATGAGGTACAGCTATTCCAGTCTGTATTAAAATCACCAAGTACAATGGTTTCTTGTGGGAAGGATGTAGAAAGCCAGCAGAGTATACTTTCTAGGATGTTGATGTTATTGCCTGAAGGTAGGTAAGAGCATATTATGTAAATAGATTTGCTAGCATTGACCTGAAGCTTAGAGATGAAGATTTCAACATTACTATTGAAAGGTAGTTGTAGATCCACTGCGGAAACATGTAGCTCAGATTTGTACAGAATTGCTACCCCACCACCCTTTTTGGTTGTACGGTCTAATCTTACTATATTATAACCTGGTGGGATAACTTCATTGTCCTTTGTTACTGACTTGAGCCAAGTTTCTGTTAGACATAGAACATCAAAAGAATGTGTGTCAAGCAGAGCATGAAGTTGGCTAATTTTATTATTTATGCTCTGTATGTTGAGATGGGCTATGAGTAGAGAATTAGCAGTTCTAGTAGGGGTGGAAGGGGTGATAGGATGAAGTCAGTGAGGGTTAACTGGGGTGTTGTTGTATGGTCTTGGGTTGGGATGAATATCACCATGCAGTAGAGGGTGTTGTTGAAGGGTATATGTGAACTTCAGGAGTTTGCAGAGAATGTTTTGTGACTTCCAGGCTTGGAGGAAAGTAATATGGGCTACTCTATGATACTTTGGTAAAAGGTAGGTTGAGGTAGAAGTGATGTTAGCATGGCTATGGAAGGTTAGTTGAATCAATGGTAATGCTTGTTTTAGGGGATGGAGGGATCCAGTATAATGTAGGTTTTCATGCAAAGTAAGGACAAAGTGTATAGATAAAATGGGTGTTACAGCAAGTAAGAAAAAGATTTAAGAGTTTTGGTTTGTGAGATAAGGGCATGGTGAGGGAGAAGATAGAATGTAGTCAAAATAAGGATTGATAATGAGATAGTTTGGAGTGAAATAGTATATTAAGGGTGGTAGTATGAAGAGCAGTAAGAGTATAGGTGTATAGGTATGTAATGTATAAGTGGAATTAGTTTGATAATTGGATAACTAGGGAGAGGGGTGTGGCCTGTGATGTATAAATGTAGGAGCACTGGGGGTGTGTGGAAATTAGGGGTAGGGTAGGCGACTGGAGTGAGCCCATAAGGCGAATGGAGCGAGTAGACCAGAGAGAGAAGAATGTCAAGGAGAACAATCAGTGGAGTGTGAAAGTCTGAAGGTAAGTTTGTAGAGTTGTAGAGGAAGGTGAGAGGCCTGCAAGGATAGACTTGGGATGTTAGAGGAGAGATATGTGGATAAGTTCTACTGGGACACTAATTAGAGAGTGAAGTAGTAATCAGAAAAAGACTGGAAACTATGTTAGGGAGGTTAGGTAATGTATAGGCAAAGGATTACAAGGCAGAAAGCCAATAGTATAGTGCCACCTGGGGGCCAGACACTTTATTGCAGCAGGACAAAAGTCCCCTAGGGGGGATATCATGCTAAGGGAGAGGAAAGAGATATCCTAGTTAGCAATAAGGAGAGTAAAAAGGGGAAGTAAGGGTAATTTTAATGCTGGATAGGAAAGGTTTGGCTGCTGGCTAACCTGGCAGGGAAGCTTGCTTAACCTAGCAGTAGTGTTATACTACATTTACTTATTACAAGTGATAGCACCATTACAACACAGACTTTCACTGTTTTCCTTTCAGGGAATGACTCTCAGGGAGCAGGTAAGTTATGTCTGTATTCTGGACTGTATTCTTAGGCATCCAGTAGGGCACATTCAGGTAGGCTAGTGCAGGGACAAGCAGGAACACAAAGAGAAGGTGCAAACACCAGCGTCAGGGATGCACAGCAGCCAGGGATGGGGCAGGAGAATAAATCTCTATACCGGAAGAATGCAGAGTTCCTGTAACCACGGCTGCATAGGTAAAAACCACACTTTCCAAAGCCAAGAACACAGCATCCATGGGAACTGACATCCCAGGTGTGTTCTACATGAACTACAGAATGAACTGGCACCCCACCTAAGCACCGTGTTCAAGTCATAGCCTCACCTCAGGCTTTGTTCCCACTGAATGGTGCATAGTGACGGTTATCCCACTCCACAAAGGGGGAGTCACCACGGACCCCAGGAACTACCACCCCATTAGCCTAATGAGCCTGGTCTGCAAGGCCATGGAATGCATCATAATGGAACTTATAAACAAACACAGTGGTAATCTCCAAAATCTGGACCCCACCCAGTTCGGGTTTGTAAAAGACAGATCATGTTGCCTAAACCTGATAAACTTCTTTGAAGCAGTCACCAAAGCCATAGATGAGGGTAAGGTGGTTCATACAGCCTATCTAGATCTCGCCAAGGCTTTTGACACCATCCCCCCACTCTGGAATTATAGATAAACTCACTAACCTAGGTATAAATCCCTTGTCACAAGATGGGTTGCCAACTGGCTCACTGATAGATCCCACACTGTGAAAGTAGCAAATTCCAAATCTCACTTCTGACCAGTGACAAGTGGAGTACCACAGGGTTCAGTCCTGGGTCCTCTCCTGTTTGGTATCTACTTTTCTGAAGTACAGGCTAACACATAAGGTCTTTGGCTAATGAAGTTTGCAGGTGACTGCAAACTAGGAGCCATAATCAAAACTTCTAACAATGTGGACATCCTACAAAAAGGCCTCACTGAGACAGATGCCTGGTGTCAAAGCCATGGCCTCAAACTCAATGCCAAAAAGTGCATTGTCATCCCCTTTGGTAAAAACTCTGTACCCATGAGCCACCACATAGGTGATAGTCTACTTAACACTGAAAGTGTGATAAGAGACCTTGGGACACAGGTGGACAGTAGCCTCTCCTTTGATAATCAGATCGCCACAATAGTCAGGAAATCCTTCTACGTGGCACACCTCATCACAAAAGGTATTTCATCCAGGAAAAAAAGAGGTCATTGTTCCTCTCTACTCATCACTCATTAGACCCATTATAGAGTACAATGCCCCTTTTGGTGTGTACCACACAAGACATCTACAACATCTGGAAAGGCTGCAGAAATACCCCACAAAGAGGATTACCGGCCTCAAACAGATGCCCTCGCAGACAATCTAAAAAAACTCCAGCTTTACTCCATCGTGTATTGCTTACTCAGAGGCGATCTCTGCCTAACATACAAAGCTATGTCAAACCCAGAGCTGTTGGACATTCTCCACTTAAAGAAATCCCAATCCCTCCAAGCTACATGCTCTAGGGACCTAAACCTTGTCACCACAATAAACAGAACATGCTGAAGGGATTGATTCCTGTCCCAGAGACTTCCCATCCTCTGGAATAAACTATCTATCTATATCAAACACAGCTCCTCATTAGCACTCTTCAAGAAAAATCTTGATGACTGGATGGGAAATAGGAAATTCACCCTGGGGATCACTTCTGTGGCTCTGCTCGACAGGGGCACAGGAAAATAATTTTCTTGGGTGACGGAAGCCAAGGTACCTTTTTGGCTAGGCTTATATAGGCCCTAGGGCCAATAGCCTAGTACCTACCTATGAACGTATAAGTGTCTGTTTTCCATCTTATATTGCACTCTTAATTTGTATTTGCATTCTACTGTCTGTTTGAATTGCCTGAACTGTTTTTGGCCACATTTCTGATTTTATATAAGCCCTGCATCTGCGCTTTCTTGTGTGTAGCACACCATCAAGCACTGCCGAGTACAAGTAGTTACTGTTGGTGGTTATAGTACCAAATGTTTTGCTTGTTAATTTTTCCCATATCACTCTGCTTGTGGTCCTCCAGAGCTTTTTCATGGCTCACGTCTACTGTCAGGTAGAACACTAAGCCTAGCCTCAGAGGTACCAACACACTTCTCGTCCTCTAGCTATTCCAAAGTGTGACCTCTCTTCCTGACCATATAAATTTACCTAACACTATTGATGTACAATTTCCCACAGTTTCTGTAGCCAGCTTGGTTGACATGGGCATCCTGAGACAGTGTAGTAACCGCCTCATGTTCACTGACAACCCTCTGCTCCTAGACAACACAAACTCAAAATGTGAGAGATGCAGCTATATTAACAATTTTGAATCCATGCTCTCTTACAAACCAGTCAGTACATATGACAATGAGTAGGTCGTCAGAATGCACACCTCACCTCCTACTTCACCCAAACCTATATCACACATACCTACATATGCGGAGGTCCTCACCAGAAACATACGTAAACACCAGAGACCTCACAATCACAAGCCCACTACACATAATACTTTCTCTGCTGAACACAATACACATAATAGCTCACATACCGGTGTCTCATCTGTCAAGCCATTAAGGCAAAACACAAAACCAAACATATTAGTCATAGGTGATTCCATTGTTAGACACACAGATGTCCCTCTCACCAGGCTGGATAAGGAGAAGGCCACGGTCAGTTGTCTGTCAGGAGCCAGGATACACCATATCACACATGCACTCAAGTGTCTCAACAACATGTACTATTATGACTCTGTCATAGTCCATGTTGGTGTGAACAAATTGTAATGTACCTCTCTGGGCTATATGAAGAGAGACATGACTGAGCTCTTGGACTATGTGTCTCACGCTGGTATGTCCCTATCCTTAAACTGCATTTTACCTTCATCTAGGATGATGCCTCAATTTAAACAGAAAATGACTGACTTCAATAATTTGCTTAGTTTCTGGTGTCATTCCAAGGGGATACAGTATCTGTCAGCCTGGGATGACATGACTGACAGACCTCGATGCTTTGCCAAAGATGATCTTTGTCTGTCATCCCTTTGGATTTCTGCTGCTGGCCAAGGCTCTTGCCACCCCCATCATACCTTTTTAGGCAGTGTCTAAAGGACAACATTCCTTATGTAAGAATTCCATCTAAAAACAGCCTCAAAGTTTTGCTGCTAAATGCTAGGAGTATAAACATGAAACTGCATTCTCTGGAAGCAGTCCTTACCTTGGAAGACACAGATATTTGTGCAGTCACTGGGACTTGGCTCTAGGCTGTGGAGAGCACCCCAGCCATATTGGGCTACACCTCTTTTCATGCATTCAGACCACAAATTGAAGGTGTGAAAACCAAAGGAGATGGTGTATCAATATTCATTAAAGATAAATTCAGCACCAGATTGGTTAGACAACATGATTCCCTGGAGATATTTCAGGTACAAGTAACTGTTGATTTGACACCTATTCAAGTCATTGCCAGCTACAGGACCCCCTCCATGAATCAGGACACCCACTCTGCCTATCTGGATCTACTTGAGTCTGTCAAGATACATCCAAACACCATGGTTTTGGGTGACTGTAACGATCCATCCATTGACTGTGGAAATTACTCATGCACAAACTCACTTGCCTGAAGGTTCCTCAAGTTCATTAACCCCAGTGCCCAGGACCAGCTACTTGTCACCCCCACAAGGGTTGCCAACATCCTGGATCTGGTGCTTACCAATATGGGGAACCACTGTAGCACCCCCACTGTGAGGTCTTCCCTGGTGAGATCTAACCACAAATCATTCTCATTTGAAGTAACTATCAGACCTGCCACCCCTCCCCCCCAGCACCAACTAAACTAAAAAACTTCTCCAAAGCAGACTATAACCTCTTACAGGATGGTATAAATAGCTTTACTGCACCTCCTCCCTCGGGTGGAACTGGCAACTATGCTGAGTTCTACACAAATGCTTTATACAAACACCTGAACAACTGCATTGGCTCAGCCGTATCTAATAGGACCAAAGTAAGCTCCTCAAGGAAGAGCAAACTTGTCTGGTGGACAACTGCCATTAACAGGCTTTACAATAAGAGGAAGAAATTGCTGTCTAAGAGTAAGATGGAGTGAGCCCTAAACTGAAACACTCTCTTCTCAGCCTAAACAAGCAAGTAAGACTTCTGGTGAAGTCCTCCAAAGCTAACTATGAATCCAAATTAGCTTCCTGTAATAAAGGCAACCATAAGGCATTCTTTGGTTATATCCAAAACCTAAAAGGAAAGGCCCAGATTTGTGCTGAACTGGTTGTTAATGATACCACATATACTGAGCCTGTGGACATTGCTAACTTGTTAGCCGACCAGTTCTGTGAAAACTTCACTCCCCTGAGCCTGCTACACTTATCCCAAGTCATCCCTACCACATGTCCTCTACCTTGTATCTCTAAAGAGCAGGTAGTGAATGCCCTCTCTAAGGTCAAAAACACAGCATCCATGGGACCTGATAACATCCCAAACTGTGTCCTATATGTGCTCAAAGAAGAATTAGCAATGCCATTGGGTACTCTTTTCAGTCATAGTCTAAGCACTGGCTTCATCCCAGCTGAATGGAAAAAAGGCCACCATTATCCCCTTGCACAAAGGTGGTGCTTCCAGTGACCCAGGAACTATTGACCTATCAGCCTGACTAGCCTTATCTGCAAGGCCATGGAGAGAATCATCATGGACCTTATCAACAAAGATATTGGTAACCTTCAAACACTTTACCCTACTTAATTTGGATTTGTCAAAGGGAGATCATGCCTGTTAAACCTGGTGGACTTCTTTGAGACAGTCACCAAGGTCCTTGATGAGGAGAAATCTGTGCATACAGCCTACCTAGACTTAGCCAGGCATAATTGACAAACTCACCCAGCCAGGTATCAACCCGTATATCATTAGATGGGTCAGTAACTGGCTCACTGATAGAACCCATATAGTCAAAAAAGGATAATCCACCTCCAACAGCAGACCTGTAGTCAGTGGTGTTCCACAGGGATCAATCCTGGGACCTCTACTGTTTGGAATCTATTTCTCTGAAGTGCAAGCTAAAACTAAAGGTCTGTGGCTGACAAAGTTTGCTGATGACTGTAAACTGGGAGGGGTCATAGAATCTCCAAACCATTTTAACATCCTACAAGAGGGTCTTACACAAACAAATGACTGATGCCAAAGTCATGGTCTTAAACTTAATGCAGAAAAATGTATTATCATCCCTTTTGGAAGGAGTGATGTTTCTGACAACTACCACATCAATAATAACACCCTAAGTACATACTCAGTGGTGAGAGACCTGAGCAAACAGGTTGACAGCAACCTTGCCTTTGATCACCATGTCTCCACGGTGGTAAGAAGGGCATTCTATATTGCTTATTTCATAAGTAAGGGCATTGCCTCCAGCAATAAAGAAGTTATAGCCTCCCTGCACTCTTCCCTCATCAGACCAATAATTGAGTACAATGCCCTTTTTGGTATGTACCTTTCCACGCACCTGCCGCAATTAGACCACAAAGGTTCCTCACAAGGAAAATTTAAGGTCTTCAGCATCTGTCCTATGAGGACCATCTAAAATTACTGTCACTTTATTCTGTTTCATACAGACTGCTCAGAGGCAATCTTTGCCTTGCATATAAGGCAATCTTTGTCCCTGCTTTATTGGAAATGCTGCATATCTGTAAATCAGATGGTACACGGGTTACTTGCTCTAATGGCCTTAACCTGGTATGTAACATTAATAGAAGCTGCTGGAGGGACATATTTGTCTCCCAAAGCTTACTACACCTTTGGAATAGACTCCCGCTTCATGTCAAGCAGAGCACCTCATTGGCCCTCTTCAAACGCTATCTGGATGATTGGATGGGTAAGAATAAATTCACCTCAGAGGTTTCACCTGTGCTCCTCTTGGACAGGGGTGATAGGTGCTGATCATGGAAATAAGAGTAAAACGTGGTTAGGCTTGTAAGGACCAGGTCATTAGCCTAGAAATCTCCTAAGTTCCTATGATCCTATTAATGCTGTGTGGAAGGATTCCTGTTGAATACATATGGATGACTATATTGGTGTGTATCCTCTCTAGAGTGCTTTTCCCACTCAACGCTATCAGCTGTTGAGGTTGGTGATATAGGTTCAGAGGTTTGTACAAGGTTATCCAAAATGACACACGTAGAACAGTCTTCAAGAAGTATACACACAAGTACTAAAACATTCCCCTTAAATACTAACTATAATCAATTAATAAATCAATTAAAAAAAAACAATTAAATCAAATACTTCCAATTAATTTCACAATTAAGACCATATAGAACCAGAGTATTATATTTAAGAATAAATAAAGATTCTTTAAGCAACAATTTATCCTTTAACATGATATCATCACCTAACTTTACAATTTTTTTTCTAAAATAGTAGCTTGTAATAACTTATAGTCACTATTGTGACATTCTTTAAAATGGACAGCAATGGAACTTTCTGCTTTACATTTTTTAATATCTCTAACATGTTGCTGCACTCGACACTTAAACATTCTTTTACTTTCACCTATATAGACTAAATTACAAGGACAATGTAAAGCATATACAATGTCTTCAGTAATACATGAAAAATTCCCCAAAACAGTAAAATTCTTTTCTCAAATTTTATCAAAGGTTTGAACCACCAAATCACAAACATTGCATTTCCCATGGGGGAAAGTTCCCCTAATTCGTGGATTTTCTATTAAACTTTCTTCAGAGGCAATAACATAAGATTTTATCAATTTGTCCGCTAAGCTAACTCCTCTTTTATTAGAGAAAATAGGATGATAATTCAGTAGCTTTTTAAACTTTTCTTCTCTTAACAAAAGTTTCCAATAATATTTAAGCTGTTCTTGTATCTGCTCATTAAGAGTATAATAAGTCATAACCACATACAGGTTATTTTGCAGTTGTACATTCTTACTACCCTGCATGTATCTCATGTAACTAAATGTATTACCTTTAGACTCATAACTCTTATAAATGTTATCCAGAGCATCAAAAATAGCAAAAGCAGAATACCCCCCCTTTAAAAACATTCGAGAGGTAGAGGAAATAGCTTTGGATAAATCACCGATATTGTTACAAATTCTATGAAGTCGCAACAATTCCCTATATGGTAGGGAATTAATTGAGTTGGGTGAAAACTGGAACCATGTAAAAATTGCCCCCATCCTGGAATTTTCTAAATACCGAGGTGAAAATTTCATCTCTATCAGTACCCAGAAGAAGTACATCCAAAAAATCAATTTATTTTCCATACTGTAGGCCCTCAAAGGACAAGTTCTATTGATTATGTTGTAAATCAGCAACAAAACCCTGTACTGTCTCTATGTCATCTTGACAAATAAAAATAAGATCATGAATGTATCTATAATATTTTTTCACATATTTTTTAAGGAATTCATGTTGGTAAATATATTCTCTTTCAAACATAGCCATAAACAAGTTCGCATAGGTGAGGGCAAAAGGTGCCCCATAGCTGTACCTTGTAACTGATGGAAAATCTGTTCATTAAAAGAAAAATAGTTGCTAGTCAAACTAAATTCTATCCACTCAATCACATAATCCAATAAGGGACAATCTTCCAAAATAGAATGTAGGGCTGTAATACCATCAGCATGCTTGATGTTAATATATAAACTAGTGACATCCAAGGTCACCCAATACATTCTAGAATTCCAATTAATCAAGGAAACTTTATTAAGAAAATCAAAAGTATCCTTAATATAAGAATCTAATTTTTGCACGTAAGGCAACAAGAAGTCATGTAAAACTGTACCAATATTATGTAAAAAGCATTTAGTTGCAGCCACTATGGGTCTACCAGGGGAGTTCGTCCCATTCTTATGTAACTTCGGTAGACAATAAAAAGTTGCCATAGTGCATTTCTCTATGTTAAATTTTTTATTTACATCTTCCCTTGTTAAATAACCTAAACATTGTCCCTTAGCTAGTAAGGCTTCATAGTAAATTTCAATATCAACAGCCCTATAAATTCTTGTATCCTGTAGATGTGAATAACACATCTTTAGATATTGTTTATAGTGCAAAATCACACTTTTATTCCCTTTATCCACTAGTTTTATGATCATGTGTTTATTATCTACAAGTTCCTTAAGTGCTGTCCATTCAGATTGAGTCAAATTATAACAAATAAATGATTTATCATGTCTAAATTTACTATAAATCTGTTCCACAGAAAAACGTAACATAGCCATAAAATTCTTAACACTTTCATTGCTAAACGAAGGTATAAAACTACTTTTATATTTAATACTAGATATGTTAAGCAGACAGTAAGCATTGTGATTAGTATTATCTAATTCGTTATATAAAAAACTTTCAGAGTCACAAGAATAAAATGATTCATCTTCAGATGTACCCATATCAATGTCATATGTATTAGCATCAAAATAACATTTTAACTGAAGTTTTTGTGATAACCTGAACAATTCCTGTTCAATAATATGCCAACACGGAAGAACTGTTGGTACAAATTTTAAACCCAAGTTCAAAACTGTCAGTTGTTCATCTGTTAAACAACATCCAGATAAATTAACAACCGACACATCATTAATAACATAACAACTACTGCCATCTACTTCGTTTAAAGTTCTCTTTGTGTCTTTCACCTGCTGATGTAAATGCTGTAGTTCCTCCTTTTCTATTAAAGTTCCTTTCTTCTTCCCCCTGTTGTTGACGAAACCATTGCTGGTCTGTCATTAGCCTAGTAATCTCCTAAGTTCCTATGATCCTACTAATGCTGTGTGGAAGGATTCCTGTTGAATACATATGGATGACTCTGTTGGTGTGTATGCTCTCTAGAGTGCTTTTCCCACTCAACACTATTAGCTGCTGTGGTTGGTGATATAGATTCAGAGGTTTGTACAAGGTTAGTTGCCCTTGTGGGCCATTTTAAGCCTAGTTAATTATGTCATCTGAGAATCAAATCTTGAATCTTGTGTTTCTAAGGTAAACCCCTTTTTTAATGTTCAAGATGCATATTCACTTTTTTTTTTTATTAAACATAAAATATCTTTATTAAATTACCATTATGTCACCGTCTCCCCCAAAAAAACATATCACGGAAGTAAATGACTGCCCTTTATGATTGCTGTGGATTAGCAGTACCCAGATGATTTAGTATGCAGTTAACTCAGCCTATTTACTTTGCTTCTAATAACTATGTTACAGTTTAAGTATCAGTTATGTGAGATTGAACCTGCTTCTTAGATCTATATATAGCACATTCAGAGTTTTAATTAGGCAAGAAGTTAAACTGAATTTAAATTGTTACTATCTTAATATACTTTAAATGGGGTGGGGGGATCGTACAGAAAGTGGAAATGAGATGACCTGTGGGAAGGGAGAAGGATAAGACCAATCCCTTCCATCTGAATGGAATAATCAGTTAGTGCTTGTCCACACCTGATGTCAGTAATGAATGTTTCAGTCATAAAAATGCAGGCTTTGTATCCACACGTAATGTCAGTAATAAATGTTTCATTCTTAAAAGTGCAGGCTTTGGATGATGAAAAAACACTGGAATTATATGCCAATAAAGTCTTTTAAAAGCAATTTCAAACTGTCCCTTAATGCTCTCCCCCCCCAAAAAAGTATGGCGTCTCTTCTCTGTTATTCCTAAAACATCTCATTCACAACAATGAAAGGGTTACATGTTGTTTATATTTACATACTCCTAACCCAAACAGAAGCTAATAAAAGCAGTGGGGTTATGCTTGCTTTGAATTTGTTGCGGCTGGTAGGTGCATCACTATTAAAATTTCTTACAGGGCTGATGCTAGGAAAGTTCACCTGGTGTGCTACTCCATAATGGGTTACTTTACATATTATGCCACCCGAAATCAGATTACACCCAGTCTTGATATTGTTTTGAGGGTGTCAAAATAGCTGTCTTACAAATCTGTCAGAGATCCTGAATTTATTTATTTTTTCAGGTCTGCACTGAAGATGTTATAGAATGTATCTCCTGGTTTATCTACTGTACACAACCAGCATGCATCTCAAACCCTTAGTCCAAGACGTTTGGACAAAGCCAAAAATAATGGGGAGACAATGGCCTCAAATGAGGGACAGATTTTAAACATTGCTCTTATAAACTTGGGACATTACTAGAACAACAGGTTTTGCATTAGCATGCATTTCCTGAAGTAAGCTAAGACTGAAACTCAAATGTCTGTTATATAGTGACTTCAATCCTCCGTGATTTTTCAGAAAAATACAACACTTATTTGGAACACAACTATATGATGTACAGATCTTAGCGTTCTTCAGAATTCCAGGCATTTGAAAGGCGTGACTCCCAGTGTTGAAAATAATTGGCTTTCTCACCAAATCTTTTGGTTCATTCTCTTATGACCAGTTCAAGTTATCCCTTATGATACAGACTTACAAATACAGCAGCTAGTTTTCATAAGTACCAGCAATGACATTTTTAAAGCTTCTAGTAGATTTTAATTATGTGATGCACTGAGACTAACATCATACAGTATTCATTACACAGGAAAGGTAGATGTGTGGAGCAGAACAGGATATTTGATTGCACTGGACCGAAGACACAGAAATACAAATACAAAGCCTAGATATTGCAATGAAGGATGGAACTTAAGTATATATTATTCGGTTGTTACATACATTTAAATGAAAGGGTAATCTGATATCCCTAATCTACTCCCTTTCTGTATTTCTGAATTCTTCTTTGGGAACTAGAACATACAAATTTGCCATGGAATCATCTGTGAGTCAGTTGTGCATGCCTTTTAACTTCTTTTTTTCAGCTTTTCCCTTTTAAGGGTCGCCACAGCGGAACTCTGGTCTGCTAATGATTGGCAGTAGATTTTTACGGTGCCAAGGTGCAAGCCCGACGCTCAACCTTTAACGAAGGCACACCCATTCATGCATGTCTTTCGAATGCCACTCGACCGCAGGGAGAACATGCAGACTCCACACAGAAGGTGCTCCAGCCAAAAATCGAATGGGAGAACCTCTTGCTGTGAGGTGGCAACGCTACCGCTGCACCACATTTTAACAATACAGTTAATGTAATTTACTGAGTCCATATGGGATGTTTAAAGATTATATCTGGATGTGCTTTTTTCTATGTGCGGCAGACAATTTTGTATGTTTAGTATGCACATTTTCCTACATCACAACATGTCCGTGATTAAGAAGCACGGATGTCATCTGAAAGTGTGCTCACCTTTAACATTTTTGAACTGTGATAAATTTTACTGTTACTCATAATTCTTGCACTTTAGCTAAGAATGTGTTTCTCAGTGCAGTGAATAGGTAGCTGTTGAAAGATATGCCTGTACGTATTATTTTCAGTGGACATCAGTATGCTTGATATGTTTATGTATGGACTTCAAATTTAGACTGCATATACCCAACATGGCTGCTGTATTCCTGGAAGTGGCATTTTCTTTATACAGCAGTGAAAATATTGCTTCATAGATACAAATATGATTCAGACACACAGAGACAAATGCACTCTCACTGACACACCTGGATCATGTAGATATACACATTTTGCTGCTAACTTTTTGTTATGTTAGTCTCTGGTATACCATGGACTATCTGTTTTCTTTGCCAAGAAATGCAGAATTATAAACTGGTGTTTTAAAAGGCTGTTTCTTAATTCTACAGCATTCTGACAGCCATCACCATAAAATGAGTTCTTTGTACAGCTGTCATTTTTCTGATTAAGCCAGTTCTGTGAAATCCATTGTTAGTCAAACAAAATGTATATTGTCAACTGTGTTTCATCTTTTGTAAACTAACTTTCATTTTCTAGCCCCATGAGTCAGAGACATAATTAAAACAGACTGCCTGGATAAAATACAATCAAGGAAAGTTCAACTGCAAATATTCTCGACCTTGATATTTCAGAAGGAGATGACCTACAACCATTAGTAAGATAAAAATACAGAATGGTATTGCAGTAAAAATAGCCTTGAACAAATGAATTCTAACTATATTAAACCAAAGAAAAACTTTAAGCTACTGTGCAAGGGGACAAGAAAGCTGATCTTACAACCCATGAACATGGTGTATTGATAAATTTCTGTTTAAAATTACATTATGACCAGAACTAGCTTACTTGCCTGGAATCTAAAAAAAGGAATAGAGGGTCTCCAGAAGAACACATCTTTTTTTGCTTTCTTGTGGTACAAGGAACTTGGACATACATAGAAGAGAAACACCATCATGCATGTTGTTGCGAGAAAAAGATCACATGTTTCTTACCAGATTCCTCAGGTACTCACTTTCTACAGCAACTCCACAAATTGTAGTTTGTATTTACTCCACCTACTAATTGCCT
Organism: Protopterus annectens; assembly: GCF_019279795.1. NCBI lineage: Eukaryota > Metazoa > Chordata > Ceratodontiformes > Protopteridae > Protopterus > Protopterus annectens. The sequence continues at coordinate 528,794,474 of NC_056732.1, forward strand.
GTTCACTATCACACCTTTCAACTGTCCCTAATTTTCAGGGACACCCCTGATTTTGACTCAGATATTAGCTCTGTCTCTTTTTCTTCCTCCTAAATCTGGTGACCTTTGGAGAAAAGGTGGTGAATTGCACTTAATAATAATAACAATAATTCTGAGTTACAGACTTCTTTTACTTCAGAATGTATAGCAATTCACACTCTCCAAGTCTATCAGTGTCTCAAGTTAATAGTACTAATATGTTAAAAGTATCTCCAACTATTTTTGCATTTGTCTCTGATTTGTTGAGAGCTATGCTCACTATGTTTATTATGTAAGTCCTTAGTCACATACTCTTTAAAATAGTACAGAAGGGAAGAAAGTATTTTTTAACTAATCAGTTACTCAGTTCATTGATGGAAAAGAATGCAAAAATTTGCATACGAGTTAAATATAAACATTTTTAATTGCTGTAGTATCTGAAGTAGCTTGCAGATTTCTTTCAGTGTGATAACCTTAAAACAATCCAAAATTATTTTAAATCATTTGAGAGTGCTTACAAGCAGGGCTCATTTTAAGGATAGGAACAAAATTAACAATCTATTTCATAGAACACATTCCAGTGACAAATTTGGCCAATAGCATATCTTACACATCCTAGTACTTACTGGACTTTTCCTTTATTTAGCCAGAGAGTAAGTAGTAACAATGAGCAAAAAGGTTGGTGTAAGTATGGATCCCTGTCTTAAACATATTACTTAAAATGTTGACCAATCAAATTCTGAGAACAAACAGTCACGCACTATAAAATCTAACAAAAAAAAAAAAACACAGCACATTCCTCCCTGTTTTAACATTTGGTATACAAAAATATGAATAATGAAACAAGACTGTTGACTGTAAGACTCTATGCTATCAACTTTACTTCAGACTGTAGTGTTCATGGCATATAGCTAACCAGACAATTATACAAATCCAAGATTCTTTGAATAAGGTCAGACGAGTCAATATTTTAAAGATATACACATGCTGCATGTTACTATATACAAATATGTTACATCTCCTTTTTCAGAAATAAAATATTTTCCTGTCCTTAAAGTAGACAGTTAAACATTCCATGAGCTCGTGATAGATACACACACACACACACACACACATATATATATATATGTGTATATATATATATATATATATATATATATATATATATATATATATATACTATCTACTGAAATTTTGAAAACTGAATTTATAATCTCCCAAAACTGCAGAAGTGGTAATTTTAAAATTAAACTTTGAAAATGTTGTAGGTGTGCTTCATCTACATGTGCCCATCATGTAGCAGGTTCACCACAACACCTACTACCCCCGGGATTCATGAAGCTCGGCGCAAGCACGGTTTTAGCCTTGCACCGAGCATCCTCATTACAGATAGTGCATCACCGCCATATGAATATTTATGAGGGCGCGCTGCCGCACCCTCGATGTGCACAGGAAATGTGTGTGAGTGCAGAGGGCGTGTTTAAGTGCTTTACGGAGGCGGAAACATGCCCCCACAGTTGCACAACCTACTATGCTTACTATTAGAGCCTGCCTTTAATAGTAAGCAATTAATTCAGTGCCCATGGATACTGAGGGAGGGAGGGTGGCCTAATGGTTAAGGTGTTTGCCTTGCAAACACAAGGTGCAGGATTTGAGTCTCACAAGGAACAATTAGCTAGGCTTAAAATGGCTCACAAGGGCAGTTAGTTTAGTACTAATCTATGAACCTATGAACCTATGAAATGTATGCTAAGCATACAAGAGTGTCCACGAATACTGAAATAATATCAAAGTAGTAAAAACACAAACACGTAGCAGAATGTTGAGCCCCGTCCCTAGAACTTTCACAATTAGATTTCCCATGTCCCTATTTTACATTTGTATTGCTTCAATACTGAAAGTGTAAGCAAAGCGGAGCATGTTTGCACGCCGCTGCCCCCTGCTTAGCGTAGCTTACACATCAAAATCATCCAAATAGAGAAAAACATGTGGAATATCAACGTTAACGTCAATAATGTAGTGGTTAGAGCATCCGCCTAATGAACAGGCATGCACGGTTCAAGCCCAACTATAGCACATATCATTTTCCATGTGGAATGTCGTTTTGCTGTATAACCTACATAATAACATGCAAATGTGAACTGGAGTACCGCATGAAATGTTTAACTAATGTCATTCAATCAAAGTGGTAGTGTCATAATGAATAAGGTACTAGTAATCAGTTGTAAGCACAAATAAGCAGTAGTAAACATATATAAGTACCAGTAAGCAAGTCTGAGTGCGCTTGCGCGGGTGTAAGCAGTGCCCAACATAGGAAATGTACATAATTATGTAGATGTATGTGCATGTGAATGTACAGATATATAATATACATATATATATATATATATATATATATATATATATATATATATATATATATATGGATCTACCTGACTACATCGACACATCAGAACATCGACACCGATTCAGAAGAGCGACAAGTCAGAAGACCGATGGAGGAAAACACCGACGCTGAGAACACTGAGATGGGGAAAGGATGTGTAAGTATGCGGTAGTGACGGACGTTAGGGTGCGAGTAAGGTAAGTGTGCGATGTTGACGGTCTGTAGGGCTAGGGGTGGGATAAGTGAGTTAGGGTTAGGGTGCGGGTTAGGTGAGGGTGCGAGTAAGATAAGTGTGCGATGTTGATGGTCTGTAGGGATAGGGGTGGGATAAGTGAGTTAGGGTTAGGGCGCGGGTTAGGTAAGGGTGCAGTAGTGATATTTTTTGGGTTAGGGGTGGGTTAAGTGAGTTAGGGTTAGGGCGCGGGTTAGGTGAGTGTGCGATAGTGACGGACCTTAGGGTTAGGGTTTCGGTTAGGGTTGTAGATAGTTGTGTATGTAAGGGTTAGTGTTGGTTTGTAAGGATTTTGGTGTGCTTGTGTTGTGTGTGTGGGTTTTGGACAGGGGATTTGTTTGGTTTGTTGTTCTGATGTGTCGGGTGTATGAGGTGTCGTGTTTGTGAACTGTCGATTATGTGGTGTCAGTGAAGTTGTTGTCGGTGTTGTGAAGTGTCGATGTAGTCAGGTAGATCCATATATATATATATATATATATATATATATATATATATATATATATATCTATGAAGAATTAACATCGTAACAATAAAGCATACAAAAAGAATGAGAAGGGAATCAAAAGCAACTCCAGTATTATTTAGTGCTGTCAGTGTATGTCATACCCAGCTGGGCAGGGGTGAGCAGAGCACTGCTACTCACACCACAGGCAGGATACTATCAGTGGGGGTAACATTGCCGATCTTCTAAGTCTACTTTACAAACAATCACAGGGTAGTCCCTGGTGGGACTACCCAAAAATTGCTAGGATGGTTGGACCTCCGACCATTACACAATCAAGGGCAAGTATGTTCAAGGACTAAATGGTGGGAGAGCCTGATAATACATGGGTTGGGACAACATACATGTAGGGCCCCTAATGCTGGGGAGAAGACAATGTGTGGAGGTGTGTCATGGCTGTGATAGCAACTGGAAAATGGATGGTTTGCGTGTATGTCGAATTCGGGTGGGGTGGAGGAACTATGGGTATGAAATTATGGATACAGGCATGTCAGGTTTGGATGGCCTGGTTCTATCTAATTGGACTGCCTCGTGGAGGTCAGCGAGTTCGTTATAAGTATATATGCATACACACATACATACATACATCTATATGTAGAAGTACATTCCCTGTAACACATTCATTCCTTTTGCAGACATAAATAACATGAAAGTGCCCCTACAAACCTCGACAGTAGGTTGCGCATAAGAGAGAAGGGACGAAACTGCTAAAATGCAGAAGTGTGTACAGTGTCCAAAGTCAGTGCTGTTCTCAAAAAATCAAATGTGAAGACTTTCTCACACATGGAATCATTCCTGTGATCTGCCTGCTATGACAATGCCAATCACTAAACTGGTCCTATTTGTAAAATAATTTCACTGAACTCGTACATTATTAGCTCTCATGTGTAACGTGTGCGTTACCACATAGTCATACCTATTAATTTATTGTAGTGTCATGTTAACGGGAGTAATGATGTAATGAAGTATAGAGTCTAATCTTGAAATAAAGACATGTGTGTCCCAGGTGGGACAACCCAAAAATTGCGAATAGTGTCCTATTGGTCACTCATTTCACCAATGTTTGTGGACTAAAAGTTTGGGATTTCTGAGGATACGTGGAGTGAGTCAACCCATGGGATGAGTCTACAGGAGTAGGGAGTGGCCAATGTATAGTGGTGTGGATACACCGTGTATCTAACTGGAGAATGGATGACTGCTGTGTTAGTGTAGTGTTGGGGTGGGTGTTTGGGGAACTAGGAGTCATGGGTATATGGGTATATTTGCAAATGAAGCAGCACAGCAATAGTGTAGTGGTTAGAGCATCTAACAAATAAATTAGTGGAAATAAAAGATTAAAAAAGGTTTTTCTTTTGTTTTTAAGCTTTTGTTTTTCTTAAAAGATTTTAACAAAAAGAACTAACACAAGTTGCAGGTAAAAACACAAATGTCTTATGTCATTTTTTGTATCAAAATGGTACTTTTCACCTATAAACATGTACACAACACATGTAGATTCAATGTAGAGAAAGACGCAGTAGAACCAATGGTTGACCTGAATTCCCAGTGTGCCTTATGAACACAGCATGTTTATGTTTTAACATGTTTTATGTTTTTATTTATCACCCGCTCTAGCCTTGGAACATCTTTACAGGAACATCTTTTAGTGTTAAAGGCATATTTTGAAAATCTTAACCATGTTCAATTTTTTTGTGTTTTCAATTTTTTGTTTTTCTAAATTTTTTCTTTTGTTACTTGGAATTTAAGCATTGATTTTAAGGTGCATTTTGAAATTTATTGAAACAACGTGTAACTGAATGATTAGAATTCTGAAAGATTTCAGGGAGATCAGATTAATTCTGAAAGAGTTATTATTAAATGTTTTAAAACATCATATTAAATGTTTTTATAAATAAAACACACTATTAATATAAATATTATTGGTTTATTTTAATTACAAAATAATTATTATTATATAATTATATTAGTATATAATTAATTTTAATTATCTATGGTATCATGCATTGTAGCAGTCTTAGGAGTCTAAAACTATGTATTAAATTTATGTCTCTGGGTGCTTTTCACTGCTCTTTTTCACTGCTCTTCTATTTGGTATGCTTTGCTTTTTTGTTCTTTTTTTTTTTCTTGTGCTTGGCTTGGATGGTCTTGAATGTTTTAGCTTATTGGTGAATTTGGCTTTGTGACATGAGATTTACGGTGAATTTTCCTTTGAACAAGTTGACATCCAACACCCTGTTAGATTACACAGTTCATAAAAATCTTGTGAAGTGAACATTGATTTTGTGACCAATGCTATGCCCGTAAGATCCTACGCAACGAATTGTATTAGTGTCAGCATCGTTCGTTTTTGATCTGAATGCTCAGGAATTTCAATGAGTAGAGGATAATAGATGAATAGATTCTATTGCCGCACAAGTTATCAAAAATCGCGTGGCTGCAGTGGTTATGAAATGACAGGATTGAACGGATACCTAACGGTTCGTTCATTAGCCTGGTGGAACAAAAACCCCTTTTGCCAACACATAGTTCCTGTAATTTTGTTTAATCTTACAACGATTAACAATTTAGATTTTTATTTTTGCTTAAATTAACGTATTATAGTATATTTTTCTAGTTTTAACAGGACTTGTATTCTTTAGAGAAATTATTCTGTTACTTTAAGGGACTAATATTCTTCTTTGGGGTTACAATTAAGTTACATGGTTAGATTACCATTTTAAAATACTTTAATTCTTAATTTATTAGAACTTGATTATTAAAGTTAGTTTTTAATAGAAAAGAACAAAATTTTAAGAGGAATTTTAATTATGGAAATTTGAAACTGAGAGAGGAAAGAGAAAAAACTAAAGGAGATTGACAGGAGTGAAAAACCAAAAGCAAAAAGACATTACACACTAGTTTGGACCAACCGGAATAACACAGCAAAAATGTCGGACCCAATTGGACGCAAAATAAACAAACCAATAACATTACTTTGCTTATGCTTGAGAACAACAACTTAGCGATGATATTAACTCAACATCCACATGCATCTATTGCAGCATTTAACATACATCATCCAGCAGTTATACATAAAACAACGAATTGGGAGCATTTTTTGACCGCTTGATTTTGTATTTTTATTGGATGAACTCGTATTACATATTTTAGCTTATGATCAGCTTACGATGACACTGATGACAACACCATGCTTAGTAATTGTATTGCTGATGCCATAGTTGTCAATGACAAATAAATGATTAGCAAATTCAAAAAAATAATTGATGTACTTGTAAGTGAAGTATCTTCAACCTAGCCTCTCTATCTAAAATGGTACTGATTCTCTTCAATCAAAGAACTATCAACTCTTCAAAATCTCTTCTTCTACTAAGTCTCAGTTCTTCTATCAACAGAACTCTTAGGAAGAGTGTCAGAACTTTCGTCAGTTCTAACCTCCTCGGAACTCTCAACTAAATGTATGACATGCTTTACCTATCATCATTTTAGAAATTTAGAAAACAGTCCTTATTCCAACTCTGACATTTTATTCCATGGGTTTAATTATATTGGTAAAAAATACACTAGGAAATAAAATCTTGTTTATAGACTAAACCCCAACTATAAAACTATGTAAAAATTAAATCTTGAATATTTGATAAAAAAGGCTATACAGAAAAAGTCAATCATCAATTGAAGTGGTTTGCTCGAATGTTATTCCAAAAATCAATCAGTGTTTTACCAAAAGTGTTTGAAATACAATGTCACAATTTGATATGATTTGAACAACTCAACAAAAATATCACTTAAAAGAATTTAAAATCAAGAGAAAAATGACAAGATTAAAATTATAATCTTTAAGGTAAATTAGTGATCATCAAAAAAAGAATTAAAAAAAATATCATCATCAAAAGATATAGATATGACAAAAAAAGTACAGATTGCTTAACAATACTGACGGTAATCGATAAATTGTGTGTGTTTGGCCAAATCGCCAATGAGGTATTTTCATTCATTCTGAATTGCTGTTTGTACATGACCATTGACATTAGCTGTGACATGTATGATTGGGGTGTCCAGAAGAAGTATGAATGACTTTTTTTTTATCTGAAGAGAGACCAGGACCTACATGACCCTCCCTCCTCAGACTCATCATCATCACACCACTCAGTCACTGAGGCATAGCATTTCTCATCACCCGGTATTTTTTTTAGGGTTGCATTTAGTTTTTTCATTTTTCGTATTAGGGGAATTTTTTAAGCTTTTTTATTAAATTTACAAAGACTTTCAGCGATTTGAGATTTTACACGCTTTCACACCTGCATCCCCTTTGACTTGTACCGCTGGTCATTTCATCATTTTTAGTTTAAAGGTGTGACGCTTGTTTAATAAAGCAGGAATTCAATTAAATTCTAATTTTAATTTTTAGAATTCAATTTTTAAGTTTAATCTTGATTACAACAATAGAGAGAACACTATTCCTACTACAGGAGATAAAAGCAGTTGCAAAGGGTCTAATGGCAGGGTGGCCAGCAGCAACTTGGTAATGGTAGTTTGGTAATGGATCCAGAATTTTCAGATAAATAATATGGTAGGTTTCATAGGCGATTTATTTTCATATATTGTTTAATTTGCAGATTTATTGATTATTTTTGATTGTGATTGTATATATGGTTAATTGTTTTACCTCTGACTACTTAAAATTGGATTTACTTAAATTGGAACACATGTTTTTTTTTTGGATGTTGTTTTGTTTTGGGACAGGTTCGAATCACGTTTACCACGTAATCTTTGATTAAACAAGCTACTTACAAACAGTCGAAGACATGTTCTCATATAGTCACCAAAAGCACGCCTCCAAGTGGCCACCCTAGTCAATCAGTCCGATAGACTAGCAAACATCAGCCACTATGAGGTAGGTTGAGAGCTTATTTAGTGATTTAGTAGTATTAGCTAGTTTTAGTTAAAGATTTGAATTTTATTAAAGATGAAATTTTAAAGATTTGAATCTTGATTTTGAAACATTTTCAAACCTCAAACCATTGTTAGATTCATTGAAGTTCATTGAATTCAAGTAAAACAACATTATTAACAACATTTTATGCTCACTAGATATGAGCACCGCCTAAGAGATAATCAAAAGAAATTATTAACAATTGAGTGGAAAATTATAATAAAAAAATTATTGGACAAACAGGTTTTGGTGAACTTTCGGTTTTTTGTTTTAAGACACACATTTTAAGAAGTTTTACAACAAAGTTTTAATTTAAGTTTTTACAGCAACAATTTGTAGTCAAGCACAGCACACACACATGTAATATTTATGCACAAATGTCACTTTTGCATTTCTGAGGGTACATCTCAGTAGAAACAATACATTCAGCAAGGCAGATGAACAAGTTATGCTGACTGTAATTCCACTGGACTGCAATTCCACTGAATGGCTTATTACATTATGGCCGGCATGGCATGGCTTTTATTTAGGTATACCTTAGGACTAGGATTTAGGAATTCTTTACAAGCATTCCAAATAAGGATGAAATGCAAAACATTACACATACACACAATTCACTGTTTCAAAAAATTTTTCAAAAATTTTATTTTTTTTTGTGCTGGAAATTGTGCATCCTGATTGATTAAAGGAAGGGTGAAACCATCTTGGAAACGTGAAAAATATATTAAAGATCAGAGATTAAGATCTGACAGATTTCCAGGTCTCAATGAAATGATTTATATTTAATTGTTTTAAAACAATAAAACTACATAATAATAATATTAGGTTTTACAATAAATACTATTAAAATAATTAATTAATTTTTTTAATTAATTGATTGTATTTATTTTATTTATATATATTACATAGCATGTTTTGGTTTGTGTTTTTGTATCTGTAGTGCATTCTGATCGGTAAAAAGGACGTAAAAAAAAATTTTTTTTTTATTGCTGCTTGGTGCTTTTTCACTGCTCTTCTGTTCCGTGACTTTTCAATTGGTTTGGTGCTCTTTTTGTTTGTTTTTGGTTAGAGCATCTGCCTAACAAACAGACATTCACGTTCTGAATCCCACTGCAGCACATACCATTTTCTATTGGTAATCTGTATATGAACATATTTCGACATCTGTCTGCTGTATAACCTGCATAATAACAATTAAAAGTGAACTGGAGCGAAGTGTCAGTGTCATAATGAATAAGGTATATATGGTTGCAGATATATATATATATATATATATATATATATATATATATATATGTGTGTGTGTGTGTGTGTGTGCGTAGATATACACAGATATACAGCTATGATAGGAAACAGCACACAAGAATGACATATGTTCACAGGCTATGCCAATGGAAGTGAGGGGCCTAAGCAAGAAACATGTAACATGTAACATGACTCCCCCCCCCCAGCCGGACAGAGGAAACATACACACAAACCCGCAAACAATGTAAACGGTCCACTGCTCCCCAGACCACAGGCAGGATACAACCAGGGGGGGTTCACAGTGCACCCGTGAAATCTAATCACAGACAGGAGTGTCCCTTGTGGGACGCCCAAAAAAATTGACATATAACCAAAAGAAGGTGATACGCCGACCATTTTAGCTGGGGTGTGTACATACCTGGAATACAAGGGGGGGAAAGCCTGATGACCCATGGGACCCTGAGACAACGTATGACATGGGTCAAGTGAAGTGGAGAGTGGGCAGCATGTAGTAGTGTGTTCAGACCTGACCAGCACCCACAGTAAGGATGGGTGCTGTAGAGGAGGTGCGAGTGCGGGAACTATGGGTAGCTAGTTATGGGTCTAGGTGTGCAGGTGTTGGCTGATGTGGGTCTATATGGACAGCCCCAGAGATGTAAGCAAATGTGTTCAATGGGCAGAGGCATCGCCCAACAAGCAGCCACACCCGCTACGAGTCCCACTGCTGCAAAGTGTAATCTACATGGCAAGGAACAGAATAACCAGATGTAGATGTATATATGTAGAGGTATGTGTGTGTATATCTACCCATAGCTACATGGAGATATACCTCTCCCTCTCTGTAGTACAAATGTATACATACAGAGACAGAATACATATACATACCCACATATAGATATGTACATATGCAGACACTCATACACCCATATGTCGTTTTTATATATATATATATATATATATATATATATATATATATATATATATATATATATATATATATACATATACAGATATATCTGTATATATACATGTATGCATACATATACAGATATATCTGTATATATTAATGTATATATGCATGTGTGTGTGTGTGTGTGTGTGTGTGTGTGTGTGTAAATATACACATGCATATAGCTAGGATATGATACAGCAGTTACAAATTACATATATTCACAGGCCGTGCATATGGTGGTGAGGGGTCCAATCAACAGACGTGTAACACGTAGCATCAACCCACCCCCCCAGTTAGACCGGTGAAACATACAGACACACAATCAAAGTAAGCACACCACTGCTTCCCAGACCACAGGCAGGATACTACCAGTGGGAGAGACCTGCCAGGTCTAATCTTGAAACAAAGACATCAATGTCCCTTGTGGGACACCCCAAAAATTACTGATCATTGGAGTCAGTTCCTGTCATGAGTCATCAAACCAGGTTGTAGACGTACATGGACCAGTAGGTTGTGCAAGCCTGATAACCCATGGGTCGACACAACGTAAGACATGGGTCCTGACACGTGGAGAGTGGGCAGTGTGTAATGGTATGGTTAGACTCCACCTGCACCCACAGTAAGGATGAATGCTGTAGAGGACGGGCAGGTGGGGGAACTATGGGTATGCAATTATGGGCCTAGGCATGCAGGTGTTGGCTGGTGCAGTTGTATTAGGACAGCCTCGGGGATGTAAGTAATATTCCGAAATGGGCAGAGCTTACGCCCATACCTCTCAACCCCTAAGAGCAAATCCACTGGACAGGACATAAACCGTTGGGGGAACAAATAGGGACAGAAAGCACATATTCCACTTACAACCTTAGAAAGCTGATAGAATAATAGGTATGCATTAGCATGACTTGGCTAAAGGATGTAGGGTCCTAAACCCAATTACTTGTCTGTATTTAATGGTGTCAGTTCCCAGGTATTTTCCAGACAGGTGCAGATTGTAAAAGGAACACACCAATAGTATGAAGCAAACTCTGGACAGGCCGTGGATTCCATACAGTCAACTGGCATGTTTACGGCTAATGGGCAGCCATTCATGATATGGGTCCCACCGCAGCACAGTCCAGTTTAAATGGCTAAGTACGGTATATCCATATGTGTCATTGCATAACCCACTACACAACACCTATGAACACATGGTCGCAACACCCCACTGCAGGCATGTAAGCCGATGTAATAGGCATCAGAAAGTATTATCGTAGTCCTCATCCCCACCCAGGGGTGTGAGTGTCAGATGCAAAGACCAAATGCAGTGCATTTGCAAGTGCAGGAGCAAGCGGGTGTAAGCCTGTTTGGGCACTGGTATGTGAGTATCACACTGGTGAAGCAATGCAGAGCCTAACTGAGTGTAAGAAATTGTAACCGGAGGTTAGCATTACTTAGCTTCGTGCAAACCCGTGCACACCCGCTCACAACTGCTTTAAAGTGCCTTAATCACTCTGTACCCAACAGCTCGTGTTCCGGCCAGCAACAAAATGACCCGCCTCTGCAAGACTAGAACTCAGGACCCTGTACATCACATTTATAGTAGTAAATCACTACGCCATGACAGCAATACATATAAAGGAGTTATCAGCAAACTAATCCTCACAACAGGGAAATCAAATCAAATATGTGAACTGAATCTATGTACAGTGTAATGTGCTGTAACCTGCCACAGACCATAAATATGTGAATTGGAGTACTGCAGTAAACATAGAGTTGAGGTGTCACTGTAATAAAGATATGAAGTCCCCAGGACCCCATACAGTATATGTACACATGAATGATGGATGCCAGACACATATATAACCTGTAATGAATAAGACATTGTTGACAAAAGGCAAATAAAATGCTAGATAACCAATAAGCAATGCTAACTGCAGCACAGCCCAACTAAGTAATTGTAAGCAATGTGCAGGGAAGCCAGTACAATATGCCCACAGGTACACCTCTTTAAGCAGTGCCAACCTGAAGTAAACAGGTGTGCCCATAGCTTAGCTTTTTTGAAACCAGCCAATTACAGAAAATTGCAGGAATCCAGCTCTACTTAAACTGAAGAGATGCAAACACGGCTCATAACTGGTTGTAGCATCCCTCTGCAGGCAGAATGGCTGGAGTGGGAGAAGGCACTCACTTTAGAGCACAGCGCTGGGGCATCCAGAAGTACATATTCATGGTATGGCTGCTGGTAAAGCACCATAACAGGAGACTACTGCAGGGCCAGTACCAGGACTCACAGTACAAAACAGAGGTCCGGGACAGTCTCGCCCGTGACCTCACTAGCACCACAGGTATCTCCCGGACTGGTGAGCAGGTCAGGCACCATCATGCAGACCTGAAGCGGTGGAGGGGGTATGTCCTGGAACAGTGTATCCAGGAAGCAAGGCAGATGCAGAATGCCCCAGAACTAAGTACTCCTTCCACTACGTAGTTAATAATTGCCTAGCTTGTGTATACTATGGATGGGTATGGCTAAATATCACTGTACTTCTCTGACAGCTGCAGATGAGCATGCTGTGAACCAGCAAGCCTATTATGCTAGGCTGCAAAGGATGCGTTGCAAGGCAGGTTAGTAAATAGCCTGCATGCACTGTCATAACAAATAAATGTAAGAGCCTCAGAAAGTGTTGTACCAGTATACAGAATTGTGTAGTATGCTGCGAATAAAAGTGTAACCCCTGCATTGCTTCTGTTTACTCTACAGTCATATGTTGTTGTACTGTTGCAGTTATTAAATAGTACTGTTGTAGTAAGCAGTGTTACCCACACTGTGGTATGCAGATAAAACATGTATGAAGTGCTGTATAACAATGTCGGAAGTGCAAACAGGTCAGTCATATTAGACTAAATACATTGGAAAGTCTCACAATTGCCTGATAACATAGTGTACAGTGATCTAAACTTTAATGCTCTTGTCACACACAGCAGGGCTTTGGATCCCAGGAGCACCAGTGAGTTGTATGCATAATCATTCCACACAACTGCACACAGTTTGTTAGAATGTTCAGTGAGAAAGTGTATGCATATATACACTTAACAACTGTACAGATTATGCTAGAATGCTCAAATAGAAAGTGGTATGCATATTCATACCCCTCAACTGTTCCAATCTGCCTGGTATGTCCTGATAAATGGCCCACATCACCTGCCCTTTGCCCTGTTCCCTTGACAAATTAGTGTGATGATCCAAGAAATGCAGGCAACTGTAAATGACATATAACTGATAGACTTGTACATAGTCAGAGAATGTACATGCAGACATACCTGTCATCCCAGCATCTCACCCAAAGTGTATGACAGCAGTCAGCAGTCTCAAAACATGTTGCATTAACACCTGCATCTTGTCAAGCCTGTACGTAAGACACAGGTCCCATACATACTAATCTACAAACATACCATCGTACAATATAATGCCATTGGGTAGTGTAATAATACATGTAAGGGACAGACCACTGCAGTGACTACGAATGTTGTGAAAACTACAAGGATTTATTAGTTGTTAATTGAACTCTCTCTCTCTCACCCCTACCATATGTGCAAAAATAACCGATTTACACAACTCATTTGGTATGTCTACACTCCTAACCTTTGTTGGGACATATGTCCTATTGGTTTATAAATATTCACATCTGTTTCTATGCATGTGCCATGTTAAAATACTCCCATATTGGTGTCCTGTTGCCATCAATGAAACATGCATGTTGTTGTAATGGCCACTGTTTACCCATATATGCATGTGTTCTGCCTGCTCTGCAACTATGTTATATCTGGTGCACTGGGTAATGGGAATACCTATGCATGCTGTTATAACTAATTGTGAATGCTGTTGACTATTACTAACAAATATCTGCCTTAAACATGCTACAACATAGCTCGTATGGGAAGGCTGGTCCCAGCGGACTCACCTGTCTTTCCTCAGCTGGCTATGGCACAGGTTACCAGCATATCTGAGGCCCAGCCTGGGACCTCCTCATCTGTTGGCCCTGCACTACCTTTGGGTGGAACCGCCACAGGGGATGGGGCTTGGCCCCGCCTGGGAGTGGGAGTAGACAGGAAACTTTCACCCGTGGTACGGTATGGGCAGTGGTGCGTAGGGAGCTTGACAGGGAGATTCGTGACCGCCTATGCCAGCTTGAGGGCCGAGTGCTGCAACTAGAGGGTGAGCCTGCCCCTCCTACACAGCCCCCAGCACAGCCACCTTCTGGGCTGTGAAGGTGCAGTGGTGACTGCCCATAGGTGGGGACCTCAGACCCATTGTATCCATTTGTGGGCTCATGGGCTTGCGACTTCCAAACACCCCTCCCCATCCAAGGTGTTTCCCCCCACTTGTCATAAACTGCCCCTGTACGTGTCTTGTTTGTCTTGTCTGTCATCCTACTCATCCTATCCTCCCTGATCATACCTACTCTCCTTCCCCAACATCCCACTCTCACCTAAAATAAAAGAAAAGAAGGGAAATCTGTTAATGCAAAAAAAGCACACCCCATACATAGCTGTCCATTCCGCACACATATCCACTGGACACATGTAAACGTTTCTAATTGGCATCACAACATACTGTTGTCCTCACCCCTCTCTCAAGGTTGTGAGTGTCCAAATGTACCGCCAAATTTATTGCATATGCACAGCTGTTGCTGTAGAAGAAATGGACAGCTATAGACCTTCCCTACACACTTCCTGCACATCCCTAGCTACTTTCCTTACTGTCTTTCCCTCTTTGTGCCCCTTTTTCATCACTTTCCTATCACCTCTTTTTTCTTTTCTTTTAAAGAAATTAGTGCAGGGGTAAGCGGGAATAAGCACGTTTAAGCAGCAGTGAGCAGGTTACACCTTGTTTACACGGGGGTAAGCACTGCTTACACAGGTTACGCAATCAAGAAGGTAACTGAGTGTAAGAAACTGTAACCAAAAGTAACCAATGCTTACCATCGCACAAACCCACGCACACCTGCTCACAACTGCTTAAAAGTGCCTTAATCACTCCATATCCAATGGCCCTTGTTCTGCCCAGCAACAAAATAAACAGCCTCTGCAAGGCTCAAAACTAGGACCCTGCACACCACAGCCAATGTGATTTACCACTAAGCCATGGCAGATATACAGACATTGGATGTTATCACAAACATATCATCCAGCACATTCATTCAACAGTATAGGAAATGTATTCCATCATGTAGATGTATGTGTGTGTGTTTATGTCCAGATATAGATACATACATAGATATATATATATATATATATATATATATATATATATATATATATAGATATATCAAGAACATACCATGTGACAACAAAACATTAAAAAATAATGGAAAGGGAAACACCAGCAACTCCTGTATTATGTAGTGGTGTTGTCCTATGTAATATCAAGACTCCCTCAGACAGACATGTCATTAATACACGCAAACTTTTGTGCATTGCCCAAATACATTACTTTGTGCATTTCATTTACATTAACAAAACAGTTCCTGTTCAATCATTATGTGAGAACAGTACTCTTGCAAGGTGCTGTGTGCAACATCATCATTATTAAAAAGTTAAATAGGGTAACCATAGAGGGACCGGTAATGATGTGTGTACAATGGGGTCATCTGCATCACGTGTACCTGGAACCTTTAGGAGTCATGTGCATACCAGGATCGTGTGCCTGAGAGAGGGCTGAGGACAACAGTAGTATGTTGTGATGCAAATTAAAAAGGTTACATGTGTCCAGTGGACACGTGTGTAAAATGGACAGCTATGTATGGGGAAAAAGTTGTTCTGGAATCAGTTTGGCCTTTTGTTTCCATTTTCGTAAGGTGAGAGTGGGATGTTGGGGAAGGAGAGTAAGTATGCTTGTGGAGGATAGGTTGGATAGGATAACAGACAAGATAGCATACAGGGGCAGTATATGACACATGTGAGGGGATACACCTTGGATGGGGAGGGGTGTTCAGCAGTCACAAGCCCATGAGCCCCCAAATGGTAACAGTGGGACAGAGGTCCCAACCCATGGCCAGCCACCACTGCACCTTCACAGCCGCAAAGGTGGCTGTGCTGGGGGCTGTCTAGGAGGAGCAGGCTCACCCTCTAAATGTAACACTCTGCCCTCAAGCTGGTGTAGCTGGCCTCAAAACCCCTTATTGAGCCCCCTACGTACCACGTCCTGGACTGTATGATGGCTGACAAGTTCCTGTCTGGACTTGCTCCCAGGGGGACAAGCCCCATCCTCAGTGGTGGTTCCACCAGAAGGTGGTGCAAAGCCAACAGAGGTAGAGGTCCAAGGCTGGGCCCCAGACGTGCTGGTGTCTGGTGCCATGGCCAGCTGAAGTGGGACAGGTGGTTCCGTCGGGACCTCCAATCCCATACAGCCTATGGTGTTGCAGTTTTAACACAGATATGGCTTAGTAATAGTCAACAGCTTTCAGGATTACTTATAACAGCATGCATATATATGACCATCACCCCAACACAACAGATGTCATGCATTTTCAGAGGGAGCACAACACATGCATATATACTGCATGACATCTGTACAAAGTGTAGATGACTTGTGACTGCAGCTATGAACAGTGGCCCATTATTGGCATGTCACTGTGATAACCTCAGACAGTGACTGTCATACCACTGTTTCATGTGACGTATGTCCAATCAGGGATGCAATGGCAGTAACTTTCATCACTGTCACCATGTACTGACATCAATCCTCACACTATGCTTCTGCAGTTCACAGATGTGTGTTTTGTGAGTAACACAAGAAACAAATGGTTCCGCACACTGACCAGTCCACAGATGACCCTACAGATGGGGTTTCCTCACAAACAGAGCACTGTCTTGTCAGTTATTAAAACATGCAGTCTAGCCATTTCCACACACAACCTGTTAAATTGGCAGTAGTCTCAATGAAGCATAGCTACACTTACATGCTGTAGTCATGTCTGGCACATCACCCTCCTGTCTTTAGGCTATTTTCCACTGTGTATGTTGTTTGAGGAATATCCAGATATCATCTGTGATGCTGTTTACCAAACACCAGATCCAGGTTCCACTCACAGCGACTGTCATGGGCAAACACAGACATGATGTTCCTAGATATTGTACTGTGTTTCCATGCAATTGGCTATGGGAATGTCACCACAGCTGTTCCGCATGCAATCAGCTAGAGGAGGACTGCAATAGGTGCATAGGCCATCACCTGATCATTTCCATCACTTATGAAACACAAGCTGCTGCTGAGCAGGTGTACATCTCCACATCCACCAGAGAGTGTGTGGGAGGGACAGACAGAGGCAAAGCACATCAGAGAAGGGCTGGGAGACTAAAACCTAAGCATCATCTGTCACACACCTACCAGTACAGGGGTTCAAACCCTGACTGACTAGCCATTACTATTACAAGTGCATGCAGTTACTCCATGTGCCACATAGCTGACATGTTGGTGTGCTGTAAGAACATATATGTGTGCTGGTGAGCGACATCTGCAACAGAGATATAGTAGACATACATTAGGTGTAGCACACATGGCTGTCCACATGAACAGATGTCATTGTCAACACAACCACACTCTCTAAGGGACTCAGACACATTGGCACACTTTGACAGGCTCACAAATACACTTCCTAACTACTTAGTTTGCCACACTGCAGTAATGCACAGGGTATTACAGGCACCACAGGGGATATCCTGAGTTTCTATGGGCTAGGGCATGTGAACGTGTCTGACATCAGTCAATATGCCAATGAGAGTTATACTGGGTGTGACTGTGGTTGGGAAGATCATACCCCACACGCAGATACAAGGTGCCAGTACTGACATGCATGTGTGCATTGCTTCATGGGTGTGTAGTGGTTGGCTGTGCAAGATGGCTGAACAAGGCTGGATGAGGGGATAATCCCTGGCATTAGGCCACCTGACAATGGTCTGCAGTGTGGTTCAGGGGTGTAGTGTCTGCAATGTCCCACATGGATGGGTATTGTATGAACTGTCCTGTCATCCCAGTCACCATTGTGTGTGACCATTGCTTTGCAATGCATGCCACATCTGTGTTTGATAGTCCTTGACAGGGACATTGCCTGGGATGTGCACATCCCACAATAATGTACAGTGACATGTTTAAGTATACCTGGTTTGCCTGGCACATGTTGTGTACACTGACTGTTATCATCAGATGTGCCAGAACTGGCCTGTGCCAATACTGGCCTGGTGTGGCAGGACTTGCTAATAGACAGCAGATTGACCCTGCACCTGCATTGATAGCATGATACAGGTATTCCCTGGTGTCAGTGGCATCTGTCCATACAGGGCATGTGTGTAAGGCATTGTTTGTCCTTTGTGGATCACATTTGATGGCACCACATATGATGCAGGTGTCCAGTGGGGAACATAGTGAAGGCACATTGTCCACAATTATGTGCCTATTGTACTGTTGGACAGGGTGCCATGCCTTCTGCGGCCCACTGCAATCACACCATGCCTACTATCTGTCAACAATGTGTAGGGTACTAGCAACATAGCGGGATATTCTAGGCAAGTGTGTTTGTGTATGACACATGGGTTCAGACCGTATTCTGGGTAATAGTAGGGTTGCTTACTTTGTTCACCAGGCCTTTTTCCAGATGTTGGGGTATGGCATGCCAACCCAGTCTCTTGGCTGATTGAAATCTGTAAATCTTGTGAGGTGGACATTGTGACATATAATATGGCCACCATATAGGGAAACTACAAAACTCACTCCTCAACATGTTCAGTGGTTAGACTCTCACAGCCACCTCCACACAGGCTCTGACTGTCAAACACACACGCACCTGCTATGTCTTGGAATAGAACTCCTACCTAACTAGTTTATCACACTACAGCATTACACAGTTATAGCACACGCTACGGAGATTACTGGGTTATTCCATCCCCAACGGTGTATTTCACAAGGAATGACATCAGCAGGTTTACCAAATAGGGCATTTCAGATTTCTTGCAAGTGAGTAGCCCAAAATGCATTGCTCACAAAACAGACAGTGAGACACACACAACATGTCCACAACTGGCATGGGTGGGTATAGAACCCATGACCAAGATCTATATCACACTACTGCATGGAGATGTTATAGGATGCACCATGAGTATTACTAGGGAACTTGTTCCCTAGAGGTGTATTTTACAAGGTATGGCATCAGCAGGAGTACCAAAGTAGGGCATTGTAAATGTCCTGAAAGTGAGTAGGGTATAATGCATTGCTCCCTACACAGACATTAAAACACACAGAAAACATACATATCTGCCATGATTGTGGATGGATCCCTACCACAGTTCTAAATCACAGTCCAGCGGTATGCAGTTACAGGACATGCTACAGAGATTACTGGGTTACAGCAGTCCCTGAGGTGTATTTCTAGGTGGGTGACATCAGCAGGGTTGCCAAAGGTGAGTATGTGAATCGTAAGGAGTGTGCGTACTCTAAAAAGCATTGTTCCCTTCTCAGGCAGACAGAAACAAACACACAGTTGACATGTCTGGGATTAGAACACCTACCAAACTAGTTTATCACACTATAGCATTATGCAGTTACAGGATGCGCTACAGAGATTATTGGGTTACAGTAGTCCAAGAGGTGTATTCCTAGGTGGATGACATCAGCAGGGTTGCTAAAGGTAGGTATGTGAATCGTAAGGAGAGTGCGTACTCTAAAAAGCATTGTTTCCTTCTCAGGCAGATAGACACACACACAAACAGCATGTCTGGGATTAGAACACCTACTAAACTAGTTTATCACACTACAGCATTATGCAGTTACAGGACACGCTACAGAGATTACTGTGTTACAGAACTCCTAGAGGTGTATTTCTAGGTGGGTGACATCAGCAGGATTGCCAAAGGAAGGCATTTCAAGTGTACTGCGAGTTGTACATGTCTTGTACCTGTGTGTACCCACTACTTACTGTCGCAAAAACACATTTACATACCTTACAACTGCTTAAAAGTATAAATAGAGAAAAGACACTTGGGATGGAGATAAAAACACTTTAATACAAATAAAAATAACAAAAAAGGTAAGCGCTTTCGACGTAACCCTCTTCTTCAGACCTAAATACAAACTGCTAAAAATCCTGGATTAAAATGCAAGCACTGACCAATAAAAACAAGGCTTAGGAATGCATCATAAAAAGTTAATTAATTAATTAATTAATGTGGTAAATCTCTTCTCTTCAAAAGAGGTTTTAAAGACACAGCACTATTGAGGCCAGGTGGAAAATATGCCTTGAAATCCACAATCCATCTTAATTCAACATATTCTGTCTCATTTTTAATGTCCCCTTCATGCAAACTGACATTCACTTTCTGCAAAACTAAAAATTTAAAATTATGCTGTGTATCATGATCAATGACATGCTTAGCTAGTGCATTTGTACATTTGCTGTTATGTATGTCATTGAGATGTTCCAAAATTCTTTCTTTTAACATGCAATTAGTCTTGCCTATGTAAAATGCACTACATAAATTACACTTTGCTAAATAAACAATGTTTCTTGTGGAACAATCAGCATAAAAAGAAAACTCTATAGGCTTATCATTTAGTGGATGTCTGACCATCCAAGCAGACCATATATAGGCACAAGCTTTACAAGTTCTACAGTGGTGGGTACCTTGACGCTGTGAGTTAAACCTCTCACATATATTATGGTGCTTGTAACATAAACTTTGTTTCAAGTTTCTATTATTCTTAAAGCTAAAGCTCGGATTAGTTCCCAGTACCTGGCTAATACTTGGATCAGTCAACAAAATAGGCCAATTATTTTTAACAATATCACATACTACATTGACATTGTAGAATAAGTCAAACGCAACCTATTTACAGGTTGATTAATTTCCTTCCTGCACTTTGCACTTCAACTCGACAGCTATCAGAAAAATAGGGCTTGGTTTTACAGATATTGGAGGAATTAACCTCCTCTATTGTACTATCTATGTCAAACTTCTTGTATCCTCTATCTAGGAGATAGAGACAGTTTTGTTAACTTCCTTGTGAATACTGCATCTTACCTCTCTTTCTCACTTAAATTTTCAAAAGAAAAGCTGGACTTTCTGGATATTCTTGTTAGTTAGAGCATATTAGGAGATGTATTTACTAAAATGCACAGGAAAGATTGTAGGGAGAATAACATTTTCCAATCACTCCAGCATGCATCCCAGGCATATTAAAAAATATATAGTCAAGAATCAAGTGTTACGCTGTAAGAGACTTCACACCGATAGGGCTGACTACACTGCTGCGGTCCAAGGCCTTACATCAGATCTCCTAGATATAGGATACAAGAAGTTTGACATAGATAGTGCAATAGAGGAGGCTAATTCCTCTGATATCTGTAAAACCAAGCCCTATTTTTTTGATAGCTGTCGAGTTGACGTACAAAGTGCAGGAAGGAAAGTTAATCAACCTGTGAATAGGTTGTGTTTGACTTATTCTAACAATGTCAATGTAGTATGTGATATTGTTACAAAAAATTGGCCTATGTTGTTGACTGATCCAAGTATTAGCCAGGTACTGGGAACTAATCCGAGCTTTAGCTTTAAGAATAATAGAAACTTGAAACAAAGGTTATGTTACAAGCACCATAATATATGTGAGAGGTTTAACTCACAGCGTAGAGGTACCCACCCCAGTAGAACTTGTAAAGCTTGTGCTTATATATGGTCTGCTTGGATGGTCAGACATCCACTAAATGATAAGCCTATAGAGTTTTCTTTTTATGCTGATTGATCCACAAGAAACATTGTTTATTTAGCAAAGTGTAATTTATGTAGAGCATTTTACATAGGCAAGACTAATTGCATGTTAAAAGAAAGAATTTTGGAACCTCTCAATGACATACGTAACAGCAAATGCACAAATGCACTAGCTAAGCATGTCATTGATCATGATACACAGCATAATTTTAAATTTTTAGTTTTGCAGAAAGTGAATGTCAGTTTGCGTGAAGGGGACATTAAAAATGAGACAGACTATGTTGAATTAAGATGGATTGTGGATTTCAAGGCATATTTTCCACCTGGCCTCAAATAGAGCTGTGTCTTTAAAACCTCTTTTGAAGAGAAGAGGTTTACCACATTAATAAATAAATAAATAAATAAATTAATTAATTAATTAACTTTTTATGATGCATTCCTAAGCCTTGTTTTTATTGGTCAGTGCTTGCATTTAAATCCAGGATTTTTATCAGTTTGGATTTAGGTCTGAAGAAGAGGGTTACCTCGAAAGCGCTTACCTTTTTGTTATTTTTATTTGTATTAAAGTGTTTTTATCTCCAGCCGAAGTGTCTTTTCTCTATTTATACGTTTATATTTTTGGACACTTTTGATTCCTCCACGTTTTTTGCTTTTATAACTGCATAAAAGTGTCTTATTTAGTCCTACATGACATTATCAACAAGCCTTGCAGGTCTAAAACCCTGGACCATGCACACCGAGATCACTGGACTTACCACTAAGCCATCTGGGTTTATACATGTTTCATAGTTTTTATAATACACGTTTTACTACAGGCATTCCACAGTAGTGAAAACAAATGAGACAGTCACTTTGTGTACATATGCACAGTAACCTTGAATGTACTGTACTCTGTGAAACAGCATAGACAAGTCTACATCTGTACAACTGTCATAACTAAATATAGATATGCACCTACGGGATGTGTACACACACACACACACACACACACACACACATATATATATATATATATATATATATATATATATATATATATATATATATATATATGTGTGTATACACACACATGTCTGAACACCCTTTGTGACACAGAAGGGTTCCAAAGGAACTGACGTGTACACAAGACAGAGACATCTCTTGTTTTATAACATTTAAATCTTAATCAGTTCACCAGAAAAGGGATGGGTGTTGTGAATGCGCAGTTTAGGGTGGGGAATGATGGCTAAGGAAATATACCCCGGGGATTGTGGAGTTTGGGTGGGGGAATGATGGGTATGGACATACACCCCAGCGACCACTTCTGTGTCACTGCTCGACAGTGGCACAGGAAAATAACATACCCAACTGTAGTCCTTCTTGACTGTCTATTATTTTCTATTCCTAACTATGTAATACTTTTTAGACTCCATACACCACAGATGACTACCATGGTGAGCAGCATGTTAAAAGACATAACACATGTGTATGCCTGGCTACAGGGTAGTCTCACACACATACACGCACAAACACACACACACACTTGCCAGTATTGTGCATACATGTCTTACCTATGTAAAGGTAACTAGTAGAGTGGTATGCAATTGGGGTATGTGCCACAGAACCCATACAACTACACTTACTCTGATTCTGCTTCTGAGCTGGGTGACATCACAGGACTGATTACTTGCAGTGGGGTGGGGGGAAAAGGGTAGTTTAGCAGATGACAAGGATAAAGGCCAGTGCAAAAGGTGGTTTCTCTTTGGAAAGCAGCAAAACCCACTGTCATGACAGGTTGCAGACACAAATGCACACAATCAGCCATTTGCTGACACAAACACTCAGGCATTTGTTGACACAAACATAGTTGCCAGTGGTGGGACCAGAACTCCTGCCTATCTACAGATCATTATTACAGCACTACACAGTTATGAGACGCGCTACAGAGATTACACATTTCAAGGTAGTCAGAATGCCCTTCTAAGATTGAGGACAACAACAGGGATACTGGCAGTTAAGATGTACATAGCTGTAAACCTGTGTGTTTAAAGTAAGTGTCCATTACAACCTGTATGCACAAACAAGACACATCATCTGCAGGTAAGACATAGGTAGGCCTGAGAAGTATAGTTGTAGCACAACAAGCCCTGAACTGGCATATGCCCATCTGTGGAATGAACAAATACTATCACTATACAGGGTTACAGTGGTCATGCTCATACACATAGAATCACATGACTTGTTTGGATGCATTGACTCCAATTACACAAGGTGACAGTGAGCATGCTCATACACTTAGTAGCACAGGGCCGTTTGGGATGCACTATGACTACAACTACACAAGGTATACTGGGCATGCTCATACACTTAGAAACAAATGGCTTGTTTGGATGCACTGACTCAAATTACACAAGGTGGCAGTGGGTACGCTCATACACTCAGTAGCACAGGGCGGTTTGGGATGCACTCCGATTCTAACCACGGAAGGCCAGAGTGTGCATGCTTATACACTTACATGTACAGAACACATTGTAATGGACTCCTATTGTAAACACACAGGTTTACAGCTATGTACATCTTAACTGTCAGTATATATGCACATCATGCAGGTTTACTACCAGATACCTGTATGTGGCCCATAAATTATATATCTGTGTCTGTGCTGTGTGATGCGCATGCATATATGTACATGAAGTACTGACATATATATGTGAAGTATACACAATCATGCATGTGTGGAAGTGACAGACAATAGGTTAACTGGGGCACACAGGTGGATGCTAACTACAGCATGTGTCACACACATTGCTTCCCTGAAAGGCACACTTTGATAGCAGGTTGTGGACAGTGGCATTATACTTGGAGCAGTGGCATGTGCAAACATAATATATGAGCCCCATTGTCTAATGATACTGAGGTGTAGTTGTCAAGATGACCTCTCCCGGCTGTGTTAGTAGTTGCTATTATTAGCAGGACTGCCACACTAAGTATATCTGACACTGGTCATATACACAACATCTGCTGGTGTCCGTCACCTTAGATGTAGCATTTGATACCAAGTGCATTACTGCCACTCAGTGATGTCATTGTACAAGTGGCAACTGCTTGACCAAAACAATGAGCCAATGTCCTGCTGTAATTATGAGGTTGTCCAGTGTCTGTCATTCCAGGATATCATGACTGAAAGACAAGCCTTTGTCACAGAGCACATGCATCCATGATTCAAGGGAGTGTGGATAATACCTTGGTTGCATTTACCCATATAGTGGCATTCCAAGGCAAAAGTCCTAAACACAGAAGTAACACCCTGACATCTACAAGACAATTGCATTGGATGCTTATGCTAACCAGTGCTAGATGTGTGGCTTTCGTAATCCATTTGCTCAATGTAGAACCTACAATGGGGAATACTGACATCTGTGCAGTGATGAACACCTGACTGAAGGCTCTGTAGTGCACAATTGCACTACCACCATATAATGCAGATCCAGACATGTGGGCCATAACACTGGTACGGACCATTCCAGATGGTGGTATCCATGTATTCATAAAGGCTACTCACGAGTAAATACCACTACTCCGACATAAGTCATCACAGATGAGTCAGGTACAGGTGACAGTGGCAAAAGCTGCATTCTAGGGTGTATCCCCATACATCCACCACCATGTCCTCAGACTACAAATACACATCCATACATGTGGCATGACATAGTATGGTAGAACAAATAATCTTCGATTGGTGGACTGTACCTAGCCCTACATCAACTGTGCAAAGTACCCATGTACTGACACAGTTGCATAATGTGTTACGCAATGTAATTATACCACTGTTTGTAACCAGGTCAGTTGTACACATACCAGGGTCCATCGGATGTTGTCAGCATTAACACAGTCGACTGTTGCTGTACACCAGTAAACAACACCCTCATGGTTGGGTATGACCTAAATGTACCTGCCCTGGATATGTACATCCCACACTCATACGACATAAATGAAAATACCATAGCTGTTGTCCTTTCTACATACAGGTGGCTACATTCATCACACACATGTACATGGAAGATAGGTCCATGGCTGCTGAATGCTAACAGTACATAAGGTTTGATATCTATGTTGACAGAGGTAATATTCCCTCTCTACTGGTCACCCATGACACCTATCATATCATACAACAACCCATGTGGCATGTATGTCATTAGACATGTCCACCTAATGCAATGCCTACAAACATACCCAAATAATAAGATCCTAGGACCTACACACATGGCCTGTATTGACAGACTCAGGAAATACAGCTATGCTCTGTATGTTCCTGAGTAGTTACAGGTGATATGTTCATGACATGTACAGCCATGTGTGCCCAAAGCTCCTACATATACACCATGTCAACAATTGCAAGCCATGCATTCGGTGTGCTGTCTGGACATTAACCTTATTACCACAATAGCCAGAATGTGCTGGGGTGAGATGTTTACAAGCCACAGACCTCGCACATGCTCGAATGAGTGTAATGCCTAGCTCAAACAGAGCACATTGCTGGCACTCTTCCAGTAATCATGAGGTGTGTGTGGCAAATATGAAGTGCTCACTGTTGACCATTACAGTGTCCTGGCTTCACCGTGGAACTGTCAAGTAACAGTTTGGTGGAACAAGACATGGAATGTTGATGTGTGTGTATCTTGCTGTTGGCATGAATGTACACTTGGCTACTCAGTGAAGGGGGTTGTGTGTCCTACCAGTACATGAATACAACATCCATTATGGTGTAATGCTCAGCTAGGTTTCACACATGGTGTGGGGAAGGTGTGGAATGTATCCTCTTGACCTGCTAGTCCACTTACTGATGAAGACTGCATATGTGTACATGTATTGATGTGTGTTTAGATTCCATGTGTGTGCAGTGTCTGATGTTTGAAGGTGACTGTTGTCTTAGTACATCATGCTGTTGCAATGCAGCCTCAACATTGCCATCTGTATATGGTGATATGCTCAAAGTACAGTAAGCTGTACTTTAGGTATGGACAGATGTTTGGACATGACTACTAAGTGGTGGAGCTACTTTGCAGATGAGTGATTACTGAGGACAACTCACAGGTGTGTTACAACCATTCCTATAATAACCTGCGTAACTGCTAGGCTATGGTTCTGTTAATTTAAGTGGAAGACACACAATGTAGAATGCAGTAAGGGTGATACTAAAGGCAAACCTCTTGACACCTGTAACTGTAACACCTCCCCTGTGCATATATTGTGCATATATCAGCACAGTTGGCAAAGGAAAGAGTCAATAGGCTTTGTAGCACATGCAATAGTGCTGTAACTCTGTAATACCTATCATGAGATAGGCAGGTGTTTGATTCACAGTACTGGCATGTGTGGGTGTGTGTGTGTGTGTGTCCATATATGTCACATATGGTGGGGAATACATCCCAAATGTTTTTCACTCTCCTGAACACTGTGGTAGACATCAGTACAGAGTGAAGTGTAGAAATAAAGGCATAGGCAGGTGGTTGAATCTCACACATGTCAAGTGTCTGTATGTGTGTGACATAGGTGTATATCTTTGTGAATGCCACAGTGTGTGTGTGTGTGTGTGTGTGTGTGTGTGTGTGTGTGTGTGTGTGTGTGTGTGTGTGTGTGTGTATGGCTGTCCGGTCCCTGGAGTGAGGCTGTATTTTACCATAGTGAAATGTTAAGGCCCCCTCCCCCCATCCACTCAATGCAATCTAGTATCTCTGTTAATGTCATCAATCTTAGAAGGGCATTCTAACCGCCTGTAAACATGTACACCCTGGGGTGAGGCTTGTTGTTATATAGTCTACTGATGAACCCCCCTCCCCACATTCACTCACTGCAATCTAGTATCCCTGTTGATGTCCTCAATCTGAGGCCATTCCGACTACCTGTACATGTGTAATCTCTGTGGCGCATCTTGTAATTGCATAGTACTATAATGATGATTTGCACATAGACAGGGGTTCTTATCCCAACACTGGCAACTGTGTGTGTGTGTCAGAGTGTGTGTTACTGTCTGTGAATCCATAAGTGTGTGGGTGTGTTACTGTGTCTGTGAATCCCCGAGTGTGTGGGTGTGTTACTCTGTCTGTGAATCCCTGAGTGTGTGGGTGTATCTGTGTTTGCATCCTGTCATGAAAGTGGGTATTACTACTTCCCAATAAGAATCCACTTTTTCCACTGGCCTTTACCCTTGTCATCTGCTATACCACTCTTTTACCTTCTCCCCGCTCCAGGTAACTATACCTGTGATGTCACTCACTATGGATGTGACGACTCTGAACACAGTAGCTTACTACACAGCTCTCATGCTCCTGGATCATTAGATCAGTAAACATAATTGAAACTTGGGAGATTAAAACTGTGATGTGTAAGCTAAAAAGTGCATGCAGCTGTTGTCATAGAGAACTGTGAGTAGTCAACATTTATATATGGGACACTAACCACAAACACTGACATCCCCTGGCACATGCAATTACACCTGAAAGAGGAAGGCAGAACATCAAGATCAATTGCAGTTACTGTTATACATGATACATACTGTCAAATGTACCAAATGCATTCTAAAACTGTAATACATGGTATGTCTGTTGCCTGTCAAACATTACTCAACAATATTAATCTACAATTGTCTTCCTAGTATGTTCACCCTGTTTATCAGACCATATGAGCATGTCCTTGCACCGATGGTGTGGATGACAGGGATGCGGCACAGGCATTATCATATGCACAGGGTGATAATGTTTGCCAGAGGCCTAGGCTGCACCATTGGATGACATCATGTGTGTGGGTTAGGGTTTTTGATATCATTGGGGATGTGTGGATGTTATGCGTGTGTGTGTTGAGGTGCCCTACATTCATTTTTGGTGTGTGTGTGTGTATGTATGCACACAGGTCTGGCATGTGGCTGGCCTACACTGGGGTATTATTGACAGCTGCAGACTGTACCGGGCAGGTTTCACAGTTCACAGTGACCGGCCATAGCCACGTGACCTGCACCTGCCAGTGGTTGCACGGGCACTACCAGGCAGAGGTCCTGATTGGGTACTATCTGATCACACATGTTCACTGGAACTGTGTCCCTGTTGGGACCATCCAGGACCATGTGCATGTGGCCTGCTGTGTCCTGGTGTGGACAGCACAGCACCAGCTGCACTGCTGCTGCTACCACCACTTTGAGAGCGAGCATTTGAAGTAGCATGTTCAGATAGACCTTCAACAGGTGATGTAGCTGGCCTACGTCCACGTGCCCGACGCCTCACTCCCATCAGATATTCTAGCACAGACATTCCACGGTTGAGAATTGGCATGCCATGGTCAAGGACTCCCACCATGTCACCCAATCATCTATCCAAAACATCTGCAAGATGATGGTGAGCATTTGCAAATGCCTGGATGTTGCCAGTTACAGAATGGACAGCAGCCCTCTGAAGCCTCAGACCTTCTCTGTTGTGCCATTCAGCATGTGCATGTGCCTCCATTACAGCCTGAAACATGCGTTTGGTGACACCAGCTGATGTGCTTTGTCTTGCAGGGGCATGTTGGCCAGTGGTCCTCCTATGAGCAGCACTGGGCACATGCCTGTGTGGGACATCACCAGTCAGTTGACTTGGATCATGGTGTGCAGGCACACCTTCCATAGTCTCCACACTTCCCTATTCCATGCTGCCATCCACCAACTGTCCTTCCTCTATGGCCACTGGTGATGGGGTATGTGTAGGCAGGAGAACTGTGTGCAGGGATGAGGGGGGTACAGGTGGAATGGCAACCAATGGCACAGATTCAGCCCCTGACAACCCTGCCTGTGCCTCAATCATACTTTCATCATCACTGCTAGAGTCTGTGGGGACACTGACATCAGGTGGACCACAGGAAGGCAACACACCTACATCAACACCTGTGAGGGGCAGACAAGAACTGTACATTAGAAGTTATACAGCACAGTACACACAGACACACAGACACAGAGACAGACAGACAGACACACACACACAGACACACACACAGGCACACACACAGACATGCACATAGACACACATACACAGACACATATGCGATGGCACCTAACGGCATGCAACATGCATGTGATATGGCAGATGGCATTCAGCTTAGACAATTATAGTGGTAGTTATCATACATCCCTGAGTTGCACACAACAGCATGCATGTGTTATAGCAGAAGGCATGCACCTTACACAATTATAATAGTAGTTAGCATACATCCCTTTGTTGCACCATTTGTGTTAGTAGCTTATGCCCCATACCTGCATCACAATTCATGCACTATGCACCGTTGCACCACACTGCCATGTTTTGTGCAACATAACCCACATGTTAACAGACCATCGCTGACCTTTGTACATCTGCCACTGATGCTTTGTATTGGCCACTGCCCATGTGTGAGGAGGACATGTGCAAAAGGGTATGTTGAGTGAATACTATGTTTGACTGAGCCCTAGCTTGCATATCTCCCCCAAAGCAGTGCATGTCTGTTCAACATTATTCTGTCTACCCCCGAGTTGTGTCTACAGACAATGTGCATGTGGCTGTACACACATGTTTGACATGGCTGCCCCTACTTTGCAATGATGCCACAGACCAGCACAGGTTAACAGTACACCAGCCTGATGTGTGGCATATGACCTTGCCAATCACATGTAGTATGACATGTCTTCTGCTGACATGTTGAATGACATGCATACATGTGCAACACAATGGTGTCCTTTCAAATATACAGTAAGGTAATTGTGTCCCAATGCAGGGGCGTGCTATACTAACATGGACCTTCAGCTGACGCAATGTTGTCAGTCTACCCTATAAATATGCAGTGACATACTACACATTGAGCTGATGTGCACCTCCATTGTAGGGCATCATGTGGCTTCACTATTGCTATACAGTGTGAGCTCCAGACACAGTTCATAGCCATGACTGTGTTCAGATACAATACATATCTAATGTGGAATGTGACCCATGTCACTGAGATGTATACACACTACATCCTAATGTGGAATGTGTGACACAGGTCAGTGTATGGTATACAGATTACACCCCTGCACATCTGCAACCATATTACTGATGCCTGGCAATTATGCCCAGACATGGCTAACTTAGCAGTACTCCATGTCCCACATGCCATCTGTGTACCTCACACACATGAGGAGCAAGCAGTGATGTCCGACACCAGCAAGGTGAATGTACTGTATATGTGGTCTGATGTGGTTGTATGTGTATGTTGTGCAACACATGTATGTATTTGGATACTGTATAGGTGAATGCTTTCATGTTGTGACACACTCAAGATGTTCATGACATGTTATGTGGTGGTTTGATGTCATGCCTATACAAGCTATGCACAGGCCTGTATGATGTTTAGTGTTTCACATCTGCAATATCACCATTACACAAAGGCCATAGTTGTATTGTGTCGAGCTAATGTAAAACAGGGTGTACACACATGTACATCACTTCTACTGTGTGTGTTGCTTCATGTCTCTGGCCATCCTCCATGGCCATGTGTACACATGTTTTGTACAATGGTTGTGATGGGCAGCTATTTCACATATCAGTGTTATCCCATATGACATACACCCATAGATGTCATATGCTCCACTGAGGACAGGGTTATGCAGACAAAGGGTGGTATGTATGGGATGTGAGACATCATGTTTTGCAGGATAGTTGAGCAGTGTTGCAGTCAGCCCACTAAATGTCATGGACATGTCAGATAGCACATGACATTGTGTGACATTCATAGTAAGGGTATAATCCACAAGGGTGAATCCTCTGGGCTGGTCATACTCCAGCTCCAAAACATTTAGAGTGTGTGCACATGTATGCTCTCTGTATAGTACTATTTGTATTCCCCACATGTGTAATGCTGATCTGTAGTACATGTCCCTACAGTGAACCACACCTCCACCATTGTATTCACAGATGTCCACACATCTGGCAATGACAGTTTATAAGGTTTAGTGTAGGTGTTTTATATAGTCTTCAATTATTCCACATGGGTAACCACTGTGATTCATTGCAGGTCTGACCAGTGTGTATTAACAGAACCACCATACATTATGTGTACGCGTGTTAAATGGCTACATGGCAGATAGCATGCAATTAATATGATCTGTGCATTATCAAGCCTGGTAAATAATAACAATCTCACCTGCAACAGGCTGCTGTTGCTGCAAAATGTCAGAGGTACTTAAATAGGAGTGTCACAGCAGTAAGATCATTATCCACACCTGTGTGATAGCTACAGGGTGCAATGTCCATGTTAGTACATAAGCCAGTACAATAGACTATACTATGGAGTATGCACATCTGTGCATACATAGAGTAGCAGACTATAGTATGTGGCATGTATGCATACATGCCTTGCATATGATGTTACATTACATATTGTACAGGAACACATGTAACTATATGAAATATAGTTGTGTTATACGTACAGTAGTGACTTGCCAGGCAACTCCAGGCTCGGTGGTTGAGAGATACCCATCTCCACAATACCAGCTAAAGCTTGTGGATGGACGTCTGCAGTTGTCCCCAGGGTGGCCAGTAGCTCCTTGGTACATGTGAATGGGGGCTGGGTGAGTGGCTCCCCACCTGTTGCACCTTGTTCCCTGGTGATTGCATTAGCATGCTGTTTCACCCATCTTATGAGGTTGTGCAGTGTCGGCACACCTGCTGACAGGTGCGATTGTGGCCACCAACATCATTTACCCTCCTGTGGAGTTCCTCCCACTGGGCATCGTGCACCTGTGCATCCTGTGGCACATGGCTGAAGAGTGTTACATGGTTGTCGAGGAGGTATGGGATGAGGACCTCATCCTCCAAGCAGGTGTATGGTGGCAGCCTGGCACGTGGCATTCCTGGAAGACACAACGATGGAGACAGGTCACAGTAACTCACAGAGAAGTACAGAAGTACAGCTGAACATACATGTGTATCACATTTATTTAGATTACAAATATGCCTTTGCAAATCTACACACCACTAACACCACTGACATGTTTAACTCACACACATTTGACACTTACTGGTGATTTAATGTTATCACCATATATGTGTGTGTCAAGTGATGACATTGCTCATACTCCATGTTGATGTTGTCTTGATATGGGCATGTCTGTTTGCCTGTACCGGTGTCTTTACCTATCAACACATGCCTGGATGTGTTCACATTAATGCAATAGACTTTAATCCTTTGTATATGTCACATATATAGTAATACACAGCCTTAAGGGATGTGACCTGTGACCCTGCTGACTTGCTCACAGAAAGTTTTACATGTAAGTGTTTTGCCATATACATCTACATGGCACTGTACAGCTGTTTAGCATCCTGCCATGTATTATCTGTGTTGCACATGTGAAACATGGGACAGTGGCTAGCCTGATGGTATTTGCAGAGTTGGATATCAACTATAGCATGTATGACCATAGTGAACTAGTAGGCTATATGCCCTGGGCCATTTACGAGCCTAGGCTGAAAGGTTACCTAGCTGTAGCCAACAGACAGGTAAGTTTCAGTGACCAGTTCAAGCGGTGCCACAGAACTGATCAACATGATTACTGATATATTTGCCATGTAGACATCACACCATGTCACAAAGAGGGGCAATGTGCAGCTTTGCTGGATAGGGATGCATAGTATGGCAGGAGTATTTAAAGTGTATGAGACAGAGATCTGTCAGGCATGTTGTGATCCTTGTACTAGAAAGGTGGATGTCCATGAAGTATGTGTTTATTTGAAATCAGGATGTGTAAGTGTAGCATGTCCAACATCTGTGGGTAGGACATGGCTTTATTCAGGGTAGGCATCATGCTACATAGTGGAGCTAGGGATTGGGAAGGCCAGTGTAGGCCAACATGGCCAATAACCCTTAAAGGAAATATGTGATCTACTATGGGTCACTTGAGTGTTGAGTATGGTTGAACAATGATCTCTATATTCATGGATGGCACCCTGTCATGATTAGGGGGTACCACTTATGACTACCTGACTCGTGTGGTGAAGTAACTATCAAAGGAATGACTACTGTCCAGCTGCATCCCATACACACACAGTTTCCATTATGTTGACCACTGCCTAGGTGGTAGTTCATGGGTACAGGGTTTTTAACATAGGGGATGACAATGCAATACTTAGCTATCATATTGTGGCCATACATCACACACCACCCATCTGACCCACAAAGGCCCTTCTGTATGTTGACCGCAGCACTCATTGAGTCAACTATTGCTCCTAGTTCATACTTATTTGGAAACTTCAATAGGCAGATGTCTTCTGTGTTAGTCTGTGTGGTGCAGACAACAATGAGGGGGAGTACCAGGAATTAACCCTGTATTACTGTAGCTGGCACTGGTTTGATGTGCATGTATTAGTCTGACACCTTCTGTAGTGTTGGTTCTGCCAGCAGTCCAGCTGCCAACTACTCCTGTGACATAGGAATATACACCTAGTTTACTGAGTGTAGCTGGAACACAGTATGGGTGATGGTGTCCTAAGACCTGACAAGATCATAATATGTTGTGTGAATCAACCTTACTGTCATCTACATCTGTACTGACTACATCAAATAAGTTGAGCATGGTTCATGGCCTTACAGACCAGACTCAGCAGGGTAATAGTGCACTAATTCCCATTATCAGTGGTGTCTCCCCCTTTGTGAGGTGTGATAACTGTTGCTGTGCACCATTCAGTGTGTACACAGCCTGACATGAAGCTATGATTGAGCATGATGTGTATGTGGAGAGCACATTGTTCTGACATTTGTGTAGGATACACCCTGGGTTGTTGACAGGTCCCATGAAAGCTGTATGTATGACTTTAGAGAGTGAAGCTTGTACCTGCATAGTTGCTATTACAAGGGCTCTGTAGTGTACATGGATATATAAATTTGTGTATCTGTTGGGGGGGGGGGGTGCAGGTTTAGGATCTCCAAAACCCTATCTGGATGAACAGGTGCTATTTCTGTAGGTGCAGTACGTCCCATGCCATAGTGCTGTGAAGCACAGCAGGTCTTGTTGTTGCCATTACGATTCATGACACAGCTATAGAATGCTCTGTGGTTGGCCTCATAATATGTGGCTGATTAGTTTCACAGTAGCTTTGTGTGGTTTTATATGGTGTATCTGCATCTTACTGAGGCTGACCAGGGATCATCTCCACTCATGTATGTTCACTCTTCAACAGTTACTACCTTCTGTGGTACAGTTTAAGGCAGGGTACCACCAGTTTGCCTTCTTGTTTGTGTTTGGTTGAATCTTGGTTCTGTTTCAATGGCACAATCACTGCACTTATGTGAGTGCTTAAAGTTCATTTGTATAGGATTCAGCATTTACACATGCATTGCACATCTGCATGGGTGCCATTACAGTCACCACTCTTAAGAAGCATAACATTGGCTTTGGAGACTGACTATGTGTAGCATACTGTTAGCCCTGTTTGTGTGACTATGGTAATCAAGGTCATTGGGGTTGATGAAATCCAACATGCATTAAGCGCAGGTGTTGGTACATGAGGAATCTTCCCAGTTCATAATGGAATAGTTGAGAGTAGCCATTATTATGGTTTCCTGTCTCAGACCTAATATTGCCCATTACAGCACATTATGACAGTTGGGAATTCTGAGGCATGGTGGGTGATCTGTTGCAAGGTCCAATTTGGATTCCACTTTGGCACAAAGGTAGTTGCTCAGCATACTGCATCTGAAGTTATGCAAGTGCAACTAGGGTGGGGGTGCACATATCCTTCAGGAATATGGACACACCTGTGGCCCTTGTGTTCCAATAAAGGATAATGGGCAAGAGATGAGGTATGTGTTATAACATGGTCATGCAGGTGTGCTCTCTGGAGTGTTAAAACATGTCTCAGCCACTGTACAGATATGTTCTCCATGTTAAGGATTGACATAAGTGAGTCCATACTGAGTTTCTGAAATATATCATTGAGTAGCGAGACCCGCAGTTTATTGCTTGGCTGTCCCTGTTACAGCAGTGGACTTTCACTTGAACTTTGCATGATGAAGGCACTATAGGGGAAGCATGAGCCCTAGCCAGTATCCAGATTCCCAGGGCTGACAGGTGTAGGCCCTGTCTGACAAAGCATCATGGTCTGCCAACCATGTTATCCCAGGCAGAGAGATGCTGGATACCCTTTGAATTGCACCAGTATATTAGACAATTGTGGAATACAATCCTTTTGTCCCTGTACTGCAGTATCATTCTGGCCAATGGCAGAATGCTACCCAGGCCTTGGGACATACCTGCATTGGCTACAAGACCTGACAGTTCCTACATGTTTGTTTCCATGCAGTCCAGGCTACTGCATCACAGGTCCTGTACAACAACATGGAATATGCCAGAGCCATGTGTATAGTTCAAAAGGTAGTCTGAGTGTATGGGTATGTGGCTAATCATGGCAGACAGGCAGCTGATAGTATGTTTGCCCTCGTATAGCTTGGTGTGTAACATAGTGCTAGAGTTTGCATTCACAAATGAGTACTGTTGGGCATGTTTCCGGCCATGTGTTCTGAGGTATGGCACAATTATGCAAACTATGTCATACAGTTTGTGTATTTTGTTGTCTGTCTATTCCAGCTTGGGAGGTCACTTGCTTGGCCAGATACTTAGAAGCCTCTGTGAATGTGTGTGATTTCTGGTAGTATGTGTGGGTGTCCTTACTGTGTTCTGGTAAGGTATGTGTTGGTTGTGATGATGAGATGCATGTGTTAACCTACACCTCATGACTGTCCAGTCCAGTCATGGCTGTAGACTGGGCTGCCTTCCAGTTTACCCCTGTAGCTGCATCCCAGACAATGTGTGGGGTGTGGTGTTAGGTGGGTTTGGCAGTGTACATGGCATAGAGATTACATTCCCCCAGGATGGCCACATACACAAAGCTCACATTAGGAGACACCAGTAGCTGACTAGTGGACATGCCTGTATGAGCAGTCAGTACTACAAGTACCAAATACTGTATTTAGTTTATTTATTGCCTATGAAGATGTTTTAGACAGTGAGGCTCACAAGCAAATATTTGTGTTATGGATGTGACAACACTGGCTATTACAGAAACATTGTAGCTACCTTTAGCAACAATCCTCCTCTGAGGAGCACATCACATCCTGTTAGTTGATTACAGATGATGCAAGTGTCTACAGGTCTGTTTCCTTTTCTAGGTATATACTCACATATCCACCAGAACCATGAGCTCTGTTGGGCACAGACACCCACTCTCCAAACAGAGTCATGTATCAATAGACTCTGATGCCACTATCAACATGATCAGGATATAATCAGATAGTGTAAGCCATCACCTATTAAGCAGCTATTACACATGGGCAGCAGTCTCCTACTTCTTACACTCCTACTGCAGATGATACACTGGAGTTAAAGATGATATGCAACCTGTTTCATTACCAGTACTGTGCATTACCTTACACACAGTATGTGCAAGCGGCTGTTAGGTTGGCAATGAGAGGTTAGGCTACACAAACCTGAAAGTTCAACCAGTGTGTCTCTACTCTCAATATCCACTCTATGTAGGTGTGCACATAGCCATTTGGCCCAGCCCTGTAACAAGGGTCACTACACATTTGCATAACATGTACACATGCACAGCTGTTATTGCTTGTAAATGATACTAGAGAGGTGGATATTACATGTCTTGTGTGCATGGATAGTTACCTAGCTCTTCCAATTTTCTTTGCTATCATGCTGCTAAACTGTCAGATGAATACAAGTCATATGTATCCTATTACTGAGTATTGTAAATGCCAATAGACACAACTAATGTTTGCATAACATAACAGAAATGCTATGTAAAATGGAATACAGATCTGCCTAAAATACTGTACATTACACAGTTATTGGCACAATATCCCACAATGCAAACCATATTTGCACAGTAAGCCCACCTTTGACATGTTCATCTTACTTATACACCCATACATATGTCTACTGTTACAATATATCGACATATACTATCCCCTGTTATAGCACATGTTGGACCAACCCTGACACTGACAGTGGCTGGAAGAGAAGTGGTGAGTTCCAGGCCTATATATATCATCCCTTGTGGTGTATGAGGAGTTTGCCTTGTGACCTACAGCAGTACACACATAGAATACTACAAGCATTACTACTGCTCAGCAATACATCGCTACAAGATAGCCATTTCCACTATATACATTGAGTACACTGTAATTCTTACAGACAGGTACTACATACACAGACATGTTATACATACCTTCTTAGTAATTGGAGGTGTTATTGACTGGTATATTACTTGTTTTCAGTTTGTGTTTCAATCTGCTGTTGGGTATTTTGTACTGTTCTACAGGTAGATACAGATGGTTTGAATGTGTGACAAGGCATCCTTTTATAGTTAGAGATCAGTAATGTGCTATCCTGATAACCAACTGGTGTTCCAAAGTATTTATTTACATGCACATCAGCTGTACAGCTACTGCCTTAGCCAATATCATGGCAATAGCGGAGTATAATTGAGTACTCCACTTGGGCGTTATCCCTTTGCCTTACTTGTGAGGAAGACAGCATGCAAGTGTTGTTTGAAATCTATTGCAACAGCTGTATGGAGAAAAACACTAATACATTGTGTGTAATGCCTAGAGGATTTGGTCTAAATGTGAGCACTGCTGTTATAATGTTAAGTTGTCAATCTCGTCTTCATTCTTGCTGGATGGGTTCAGAGCCGAACCTCGGCTCCGACGCAGCCTATTACTAAAGCTCGAGAGCTATTTTTACCGGCTCAAGGCTATCCTATGTCCCATAATGCTAGGCGTGATATACCCAGATCTAGTTTGCCGCTTCAGCTACGAGGTTGCGTCTTTTTGCCGGCTCAGGTTGTATTAATATTTTTTCTTGGTTTTAGTCAGCTTTTTGGGTTAAAATATTAGCAATAGTGTTTTATAGTTACTACCCTTTAGATCCCTGTTTAGGATTCCCTCTTAGGTAGCTTTTTATACTGTTTTTCCCCCCTCACCTAATAGTTAGGCCCTTGGCCAAAACTCTTCCATTCTTTTGTCTGTAGATGTATGTGTGTGCCTAGTTAGATTGTATTAAAAAGTGTGTGGTTTTGTTATATTATTCTGGTCTGTTACAACTTTTTTGTGTGTGTGTGTTTGACTGATTGTGACTAGACCTCCCTTAGCTGTCCTTGTCTGCCAGTCATCCATTTTTCAGGATGTCTAAAGACACTAAGGTCTCGGGCTTCAAGAAGTGTGACTCATGCTGTCAGAAGACGTCTCTGACAGATGGTCACACTTCTTGTGTATATTGCTTGGGCCCTCTGCACCTGCAGGATTCTTGTTCTGTCTGCCATGCGTTCAGTCCAAGAGTCCTGCAGGAATGCAAAAACAAACTTATTTTGAGAGGCTTGTTAAAGCCTGAAGGTTCCCCGGCTAAGCCTTCGTCGGGTAAACCTTCTAAGCCCGCCAAACCGTTGGCTCCATGTTTGGAGCCATTGCCGAGCAGTGCTACTACTGCCACTGCATCGGTTCCGGCCGGAACCAATGATTCGAGGCCTCAGTCGGCTCTGACTCTGCTGTCGGAGCCATCTTCGAGCAAGAAGCGTTCCAGGTCTCCTTCCCTGGAATCGGTCCATTCAGCTCTGAAGTCTCCCTTGTTATCAGAGCGGAGTCACAGGTCCCATTCCTCTCGGTCTTCCAGGCTGTCGGACCATGACCTCGTGAGGGTGGTTAGCAGACTACTTAAGTCGCAGGCACCGGCCCAAATGTTGTATAGCCCTCCTCATCAAATGTCTTTCACTACTCCCTCTTCGATTCCTCATCCGACTCTTCCTGTGAGTTCGGAGCCAGAGATCGTAGGGGTCGGGACCGTCGGAACATCGGAGCCGATACCACCCCTTTCAGCTCCCTCGTCAGCTCCGATCTCTTCCTTGGTTCCATCCTTGGAGGGATCCGGGCACTGGGACTCTCTCATCGGTTCCGAGGGGGCGAGTGGCATCGGACCCTTGTCGGACCCCGTTCTCCCTCTTGGAGCTTCAGCACAGGTGAGTTCGGCCCCCACATCGGCCTCGGAGCTGTCCCTTTTAGTGCCGGGAGGAGTTCTTGTCTCTTTGGAGTGGGGACCCCCTTCCCTGCCTGATAGAGGTGCCTTTGAGGTCATGAGGAGTGTGCTGGCCCCTGTGCCTGCTCCACGGTCGTCTCCTTCGGCTCCTCCCTCTATGGTGCCTGCTTCAGTCTCTACCTGCTTTCTCGATCCTGAGCGTGGAGAACCGACGCTACAGGTAGCCCCATTGGGTGTATCCTCCTCTTCCGAGGCCTCCCCTGATCCTTCAGGGAAGTCCCCTCGAAAGAGAAAATGCAAGAGGAAGCATATAGACTCCCCTGAGTTAGTCACATCGGACACTGACTTGGATGACTCAGAAGGGTCCCCAAGGTCCCCTTCTGAGGATGTCTCATTTTCTGACATCCTGGAGATTCTTAAGCAGAGGGCAAACTGGTCTGCCCTTAACCCTTCTGAGGACGAGTCGGTGTACCTGGATGCATTTGGTTCTCGCCCTTCCACCTCCTGGGTGTCTCCACCTTTCGACCCGCTCATGGATGCGGTGGCTCGAAAGGCGTGGACGGCTCTGGATACTATGGAACCAACTCCCCGGAGGCCTACAAAATTTATTACAGCCCCTTCTGACAAGCAGTTTCTAACTAAGGGCGTCCCTGTTGATGTCATGGTGGTGGTGGTGGCCACTAAAAAGGAGTTGGCTGACCCTTCAGTACCTGTCCATCCTCCTAATAAGGAATCTAGGACTATGGACAGGTATGGCAAGCGGATGTTTTCTTCAGCGACCTTTGCTATGCGGTCGCTGAATTATTTGTGCCATTTCACCCATCTCTAAGAGAGACCTTCTCAAGGAACTGGGTGATACCTTACAGGACCCATCAACTGCAGGGTCTCAGGAAAAGATCAACTCCCAGCTGGGGACCCTAAACTCTATTGTCAACTCCTCCATGCGGCTCATTTCCTATGCAGCCGATGGAGTGAGTAGGGCTGCAGGCACGGGTGTTGCTCTAAGGAGACACGCCTGGATGTGGCTTTGCAATTTTGCTGACCCCCTTCAAGGCGTCCTTCACTAACATCCCCTTTGATGGTTCTGCCTTGTTTGGACCTCAAGTGAAGGATACATTGACCAGGTGTGAGCAGGAATGCAAGACTCTCTCTGCCATAGGAGTCCGTTTTTCTACCCCTTCTGGACCATACCCTAAGGGTCAGAAAGGTGGGAAAATGTGGTTCCACAAACCTCAGGGAGTACTGCCTGATGCACATGATGAGCTTCCCTCCAGAAGCAGAGGAGGGAACAATAATAGATGCCGCCCGAGGGGCGGGGGGGGGTCCGCAGAATCAGGGCAGCAGAGAATCCTTCTCTGACAAACCCTTCCAGCACCCCTGAGGAGCTGCCCAACTGTCCAGCTTCGGAGGCAGTCGGGGGAAGACTATCACTGTACCCAGAAGCCTGGCATTCCCTCACGCAAGACAATTGTGTATGGTCGATCATATCCGAGGGTTACAAAATTCCCTTTATTCATACCCCACAACTGCCAAAAGGGCCCCTTCCAGATGTTCCACCCAGTCTGAGGGATCAAGCAGCACTAGAAATTTCAAAGCTGCTAGAAAAAAGAGCCATCCAGCCAGTCCCAGCAGACCAGCAAGGATCCGGAGTCTACTCCAAGTTCTTTTTGGTACCAAAAAAGACAGGGGACTGGAGACCTATTTTGGATCTCAGCAGGCTGAACAAGTCTGTTCAAAGAATGAAATTCTGGATGGTCATGCTTCAGTCCATTCTACCCTTCCTGGGTCAGGGCAATTGGATGTGCCGTACAGACTTTCAGGATGCATGCTATCATATCAAAATGAACAGGCGCTCCAGGAGGTTTCTCCGCTTCCGGATGGGAGCCAGTCACTACCAATTCAGAGCCCTGCCCTTTGGCCTCACCACAGCCCCCAGGGAGTTTACCAAATACATGGCAGTGGTTGCGGCTCACCTGAGATGAAAAGGATTCCAGGTGTTTCCATACTTAGACGACTGGCTCTTTACTGCCACCACCAAGTGTCAGCTACTTCATTCCAGAGATTATACCCTCCAAATTTGCAACGAGCTAGGTATCTCTATAAACGCTGAAAAATCTGCCTTATCGCCTTGTCAGTCTATTATCTTCATAGGCGCCATTTTAAACACTGTGGAACTGTCAGCAAAACTGCCTGTACAAAGGATTTCAGACATTCGAGGTCATGTTCAAATCCTACTACAAGAGAGCAGAGTCCAGGCCAGATTCGTACTAAAAACCCTAGGTCTCATGGCAGCAGCTATCACATTACTCCCCCTAGCTCACTTTCACATGTGGATCCTGCAATGGATGCTGTTTTCCCAGTGGTCCTTTCAACAGCTTCCAATGTCACACAGCATTCCAATCACTCAGTCATGCAAAAGACACCTTTCGTGGTGGATGGTCTCCCCTCAGGTTCTTCAGGGCAGACCCCTTGTCCTTCCTCCTCCTGTGGCTACTGTGACAATGGATGCCTCCCTGATCAGGTGGGGGGGGCATTTTCAGGTCAGGACAGTCCAGGGCACATGGCAGCCTTTCGAAAGCCACCTGCACATAAATGCCTTGGAAATGAGAGCGGTGCTTTTAACGTTGCAGGCCCTTCAAGACTCTCTACCCACCGGGACTATTGCAACTCAGACTGACAATATGTCTGTAGTGTGGTACATCAACAAGCAGGGCGGAACCAGGTCCTACCCCCTATGTCGAGAAGCACTCAGACTGTGGCAGTGGGTGATCTCTTCTCAACGGTTTCTGGTAGCAATGCATATCCCTGGGAAGTCCAACATCATAGCGGACAGGCTGAGCAGAGCCATTCTCATGCCCCACAAGTGGTCTCTCAACCA
Organism: Protopterus annectens; assembly: GCF_019279795.1. Taxonomy (NCBI): domain Eukaryota; kingdom Metazoa; phylum Chordata; order Ceratodontiformes; family Protopteridae; genus Protopterus; species Protopterus annectens. The sequence continues at coordinate 528,837,402 of NC_056732.1, forward strand.
GCTAGTAGCGAAAAAAATCTTCAGGAGGTGGGGTCAGCCTTGCTGTGATCTTTTTGCAACCCCTCAAAACAGCAAGTGCCCAGACTTCTTCACCCTCTTCCCTCTCCCAGGTCTTCCCCCAAGAGATGCTCTAGTCCACGATTGGCCCCGGGGTCTTCTGTATGCTTTTCCCCCCTTTCCCTTACTTACTCAGTTAATCCAGAAAGCAACTGTTTTGAGATCCAGAATAATCCTTGTTGCCCCTTACTGGCCTCGACAAACTTGGTTCCCATTCCTGCAACGTCATCTACTAGATCAACCCTGGCATCTGGACCCAGCACCAGATCTTCTGACACATCAGTCGGGTGGGCTGCATCAATCTCTCCAATCTCTCAACCTCACAGCTTGGTTGCTCCACTTCCAACACTAGCCAGGCTTCCCTCAATCTCTCATTCAGTTCGTGACATCATCCTTGCTTCGCACAAGTCTACTACCAGAAAGACTTATGCTAGCAAATGGAAGCATTTCTCTGTTTGGGAAGGGGAGAAACAAGTTGACCCTTTTACAGCCCCTGTCCATACAGTCTTAGGGTTTTGGCAGAACTTTTTCAAATGGGATCTTCTTCAGCCACCATCAGAGTTCAGTTGGCAGCCATTGCGAATTTTCACGTTGGATTGTCAGAGACCAGCATTATGTCACACAAACTTTGTAAAGCCTTTCTAAAAGGAACCCTCTTACTTAAGCCCCTGGTAAAAGTTCCTCCACCACCATGGGACCTAAATTTGGTGATGTCGTCTTTAATTCTCCCTCCCTTTGAACCTGCGGCTTCCTGTTCATTAAAGTTGCTCTCTTGGAAAACTCTGTTATTAGTAGCCATCACTTCAGTGAGAAGGGTATCAGAACTTCAAGCCCTTTGTGTTCGCCCTTCTTACCTTGTTTTTCACAAAGATAGAGTGTCACTTAGGACTAATCCATCCTTTTTACCCAAAGTACTCTCTGAAAAAAATCTGAATCAGACCATCGATCTTCCTGTTTTCTTCCCACTTTATACCAATAGTTCTGAATGGAAGTTACATTGTCTAGACGTTCACCGTCAATTACGCTTCTACCTGGATAGAACCAAGCAGACGAGGAAATCAGAACAGCTCTTCCTGTTTTACGTGGAAGGGAAATAAGGCCTGCCAGTTTCCAAAGTAACCTTGTCCAGGTGGTTGACCTCTGTTATTATGTTGATTTACCAATTGAGGCATAAAGAGCTCCCTATTAAGCCCAGAGCTCATTCAACCAGAGCATTAGCCTCTTCAGTAGCCTTTCAGGCAAGATTGCCAATGGATTCCATTTGTGCAGCGGCCACATGGGCCTCTCCTCATACCTTCATTTCTCATTACAAGCTGGACATGACCTCTAGAAGTAGGGCTGATTTTGGTTCCACTGTACTCAAGAGTTTGTTCCATTGAGCCACCCAGAACTAAGGTGCTAGGGACGCTGTCCTATCCAGCAAGAATGAAGGCAGGATTGACAACTTAACATTGAGAAGTTATGTCTTACCATAACGTTCCATGTTAGTTGTCTTCTTCTCGCCTTCTTTCTTGCGTCCCACCCTCCATCCCCCTAGCCTGGCAAGACCGAGAGTATCTACTGAGATGTGTTTATCATGAGAGTTATCTCCTTAGCTACCTCTTTCCCTTTCTTGGTAACTCTTATAAGAGTTTTGTATACCTAGATGTATACAGGTAGATATATATATATATATATATATATATATATATATATATATATATATATATATAGATATATATATATATATTCTCAGTCATGGTGGGGACATGTATGTCCATAGTGTTAGCTATCAAACAAGATCTAGGTATATCATGCCTAGCATTATGGGACATGAGTTATCTCCTTAGCTACCTCTTTCCCTTTCTTGGTAACTCTTATAAGAGTTTTGTATACCTAGATGTATACAGGTAGATATATATATATATATATATATATATATATATATATATATATATATATTCTCAGTCATGGTGGGGACATGTATGTCCATAGTGTTAGCTATCAAACAAGATCTGGGTATATCATGCCTAGCATTATGGGACATAGGACAGCCTCGAGCCAGTAAAAATAGCTCTCAAGCTTTAGTAATAGGCCGAGTTGGAGCCGAGGTTCAGCTCCAAACCCATCCAGCAAGAAAGAAGGCGAGAAGAAGACAACTAACATGGAACGTTATGGTAAGTGCATAACTTCTCATTTCTGAACATTGCTACTTGTGCAGACTTTATTTGTACCTAATACCTCTACATATGTTTCAGTCTGGCCAGGATGTTTGACCAGCTCAAGGCTGCATGGCTATGCATATAATGTTAGGGGGTTTAAAGTGTGCTCACCAGACATCGTTAGTTTGGTGTAAATGTGTATCATACTGTGCTGATAATCAGTAATCGGTAACAGTTCCTGGTGTAATTACTTTTCAACCCTCTGAAATGGGATTAGTTCAAACAAACCCTGTAACAGCAGCAGCTGTTCCATTGTTTAACAGTAACTATTTCACATAGGGCCATGTTAATGTGTCTGTGTCCAGGTATGTTAAGGTTTCAGCAGATGTCGTACAGTGGGTGAATAATTGGTTATCGTATGACAGTATGTATTGTTGTAATTAGTTTGGGTATGGGGGAGATGTTGGTGGGTGTATATAGCAGATGCAGGTGTGTAGGAACCGCTTTTATACATCTTCTATATGTGTGTGGGGGTTCTTTCCCTTTGTGAACACCTATCACTTAGTGGACTAATACTATAGTAATTGCAGGCTGATTCATTAAGGCACTGTTAAATGCTTCAATATAACATGCAGGTACTGTTAGTCCTTGAATCCTTTTGGCAATACATCGGAATGTAATAAAGATTTGCTAAATGAAAGCTGTCTGTGTATTTCTGTCATGGATATTTGCAGTCATTGTAGTTGTGTTGGTGACTGTGTCCATAGAACATATTTGTAATAGTGTGTTGGCATATACTCTTCATATGTTATGTTCATATTGTTTGGGGGGGGGGCAGAATGTGTGATTGCTATGGTCCATGTTATACTCAGATTTGAACACTTCAGATGCTGTATACACACATGTATGTATGTATGTGTATATACATATATATATATATATATATATATATATATATATATATATATATATATATGTATATGTATATATAGATATATAATATATATTATTGCATACGTTTATCTGTACCTCCATAGATGTGTAGATGTTTTAACCTATCTATATATCTACATATATATATATATATATATATATATATATATATATATATATATATATGTATATCTCTATATATCAACATCTATCTATGTATCTCTCTCTATCGCTCCCCCTCTCTCTCTCTCTCTCTCTATATATATATATATATATATATATATATATATATATATATATATCATACACCTTTCATTGGGTACATGGCAGTTTGTCCTATTTCCACACAATCCTTCCTTTTGTATTTTAACCTGTCTGAAAACACAACTGGCATAGATACATCTCAGATAGCTTAGTGGTAGGTTACTCTGAGGATGGTGTACATGGTTGCAGGTTCTAATCCCGGAAGGGGTTATTATTTTACCTCTCAGAGTAGGCACTGGTAGGGAAACTGTGAATAATGCACATTTAAGCAGTTGTAAGCAGGTTTGCCTGTGGACTGCGCGTAGTTAAGCAAAGGTTAAACCTGTGAAGCGCTTATCTGTTTAACCATCACTTACCATCACGCAAACTCACTTACAACTGCTTAAAAGTGCTTTAATCCACCTGCATCCAGCAGCCCTTATTTTGGCCCTCAAAATAAATTAATAGCCCTTGCAGGTCCTGAACCCAGGACCATGCACACCACAGTCACTGACTTTACCACTAAGGCATCTGAGATATGTACAAGTGTTATGATGTTTAGAATATACATTTTACTACAGGCATTCCTCACTACTGAAAACAAATGTGACAGTCAGTTGGTGAACATATGTATCATACATGTTAACGCTCATATGTTTGTGGAATTAGGTGTTGCAATGTGACATGACAGGGTGTATTATGGATGAGAATGGTTCTTGCTTTGTGTCCTTTTTATATTGTCCCCATACTCCATGTATACCCCTCCAGTTCACTTATTGAACATCCAACCCAAGCTCTCCTTGATGCATGATTTCATTACCCATCATTCCTCCCCCACCCCAGTCTCCACATATACAATTCAAACAACATATAAATATAATAATAAGGTATATAAATATAAAGAACACCTAATAAAATTGTTGTTAAACAAATCTAATAAAAAATGCTTGTTAAAACATTAAAAACAAATCCTCCATAGCACTAATGCTTTAAATACACTAAAGGCTCAAATGTAAGCTCAGCAAAACTATTATCTATTTAGCGCCAACTTCTTTAAAAAACATTTTATTGAGACCATTTTGTTTAAGCCTGGGGGTAAATAAGCAGCAGTAGAAATTTGCCATTTTAGTTCATCGATTTCCAAATTAATCTGCCAAGGCCCTCCTCTTATGTCTGTATTAATTTGTTTTAACACAGAGAACTTAAAAGCGTGGTCTGGAAAATCTGCTATGTGCCTGGCCAAAGCATTATTTGTATCCCTTTTGTTAACAGCATAAATATGCTCATAAATGCGTGTCCTGAGCTTTCTTTCAGTCTTCCCGATATAGAAAGCTTTACAGGCCTGGCACTTGGCACAATAAACAACTCCCTTAGAATCACACGGAAATCTACCATTAGGTTTATATACCCTCTCCCTTATTTCAAAATGGTGATTCGTGTTAAGGTGCCTACACTGTTGGCACCTCCCGCATTTAAACATGCCTTTACTAGTACTGGGGTGTGAATTAATGGGATATTGCAATGACTGTTTCAAGTTCTGCCCCCTTCTAAAGGTAATCTTAGGTTTGTTGCCAAAAAGTTTAAATAGGGAGGGATCCTCCATAATGAGGGCCCAGTTCTTATACAGAGTTTGTCTAATAAAGGAGTGGTTAAGGTTGTAAGTAACAATGAAGCTAATGTGGTGGCAGTCTTTGGTGTTACATATAGGAACATCCCTCTGGTCAACGAGAAAAACATCATCAGCCAAAATTTGAGTTATACCTAAAAGGGGTGTAAAATAGCTAATCTGCCTTTTAGTAGTGACCTCGGTAGAGATACTACAAACTAGGCTCAGTGGATATCCTCTCTTGAGAAACATGCATTCAAGCTTGGAACATTCATCCGTGAAATCTCCCTCATCGGAGATCATTCAGGCTGCCCTGACTAGCTGCCCCTTAACCACTGCTCTCTTTTGGTGGTAGGGGTGACAGCTAGAAAAAAGGAGGAAACAGTTGGAATAAGTGAGCTTCCTATAGATGGTACTTTTAAATCTTTTTCCAACCCAATCCTTATGTAAACTAATGTCAAGAAAATTAATACATTCGTTTTGTAGGTTGAATGTAAACTCCAAAAAATTAGTTGAAGCTGAAATCAATTCAATAAATTCTTGTACACCTTCAGTCGGCCCTTTCCACAGAATGAACATATCATCTTGGTACCTTGTGTACCATGCTATGTTGTCCTTAAACGCAGCTGTTTTAAAGAGGAAGGTGGTCTCCCAATGAGCCATTATACATTTGGCAAAACTGCCACCACAGGGGGATCCCATCGCCACCCCTGATTTTTGTAAGAAGATCTCTCCCTCAAGCCACATAAAGTTGTTACTCAAAACTAAATCTAACAAGGAGGTAACAACGGAAATGATGTTATTGTCACATTTCCTTGCAGACATAAAGTCCCTAATCCACTCAATCCCCAAATCCTGGGGGATCACTGTGTAGAGTTCTTTTACATCTACTGTCAACATTTTGTAATCTTCCTTAAAAGGGATGGTCGCAAGATGGGTTAAAAAACTCCAAGAGTCCTTGCATATTTGGAGCTCGCTCTCAACTAGGGGCCTAAGAATACTATCCACATACTTGGCACAACCATAAGAAATGGACCCATGTCCGTCAACAATGGGTCTAAAAGGGGGATCAATAATCCGCTTATGGATTTTGGGAATGCCAAATAGGGATGCCATTCTAGGGGCTGGCATAGTCAGAAAATCGAACAATTCTAAGTCAATAGCCTTTTCAATAAAAAGCTCGTCTAAAGCAGCCCTAAACTTAGCATAAGCCACATTAACCTCATTATGACATACTTGTTGGTAAGGTGAATTTTTAAGATATTCGGTCATACATGCCATGTATGTGCTGTGGTTCATACAAACTAGGCCCCCTCCCTTATCGGGTTTCATTATCCTGATTTTACAATCAATCAACAATTTTATAAAATCACGCTCATTTTGGGTGATGTTATAACAATGTTTCGTGGTTTTTAAACCTGAATCAGCGCAAGCCCTAAAATCTAACTCACACATTTTCTCAAAAGCCAAAATATTAGGGTGCAGAGGTGGGTTAAAGGTGCTTGAAACATGCAAAAAGTTGGCGAGGGAGGGGGACGGACCCAAAACAGCATTGAGGTTAATTTTGCGTACAAAGAGTTTCAAATCCACAATGGAATCTACTAAATTCATCCCTGAATCGGGGACGAAAGATAAACCCAAGGCAAAAAAGTCAATAATGTCTTGAGGGAAAGTCAAGTCAGAATAATAGTAAATGAAAAAGTCACCGGCGGAGTTAGGCAGCACTTGGGGTTCTAAACACCCCTTTACTACTACCTCCTGCGCTGGTTCCTTCGTTTGCGTGTGTGTCCTTGTTGATTGGACACTCTCGGATTGTTCTGCCCATTGCCCTGGTGTAAGTGAAAACCCTGTTGCATGGACGTCGAGGGCTGGTTAGACTGAGCACAATTATCTGTGTTTCTGTTTTGATTCCTGTTAACAGCAGCTCGAGTGTTAGCAGCATGGAAGGTGTTAACATTATTCCCATTGTTCCTAATTCTTTCACATCGTCTGGGCAAATTTTCCTCATTGAAACTGTCCAGCTCTTGATCCCCATTCTCACCCGGTGTGTCCTGATCAACATTATGTGTACTCAGAAAGTTGTTAACCAAAACAGGTGGGGGTGGGGGATAGGCAGTCCCAGAAGAATACTGCTGAGTGTCTCTTAAAATTTTCTTTTGCTTGGCAGAAGCCAACTTAATAATAGTGGCCTCAATACTGTTGAAGATCCTCATATATTCATACTTGTAACGAGGAAAATCAACATTGGATGTGATGTCAAGCTCCATCTGTTCCAATTCAGTTTTAAAAATAGCCACCTGAACTTGATACTGCTTAACCATTAGTTTAATAAAATCAAATCCTTGCTTATTAAACAGCTCTATGAGTTCCAGATGGAACTCAGACTGGTTTACCAGCCCAACAGGATAACGCCATTGTCTAAGTCCCTTCGGAATAATTTCTTTCTTAAGGCATTCTTCTAAATAGGAAATTTCTAGCTACAGCTTTCTGCAGCGAAAAAGTTTATAATCAAATGCGTTAATAGTGTTAGAAAGATTGGAGGGCGTGTTATCTTGAATAGCAATGGCGTTCGTTGAAACAGTACAACCAAAAAAGTTCTCTTTACCTAAAAAGCTTCCAAGCGTTGGTGGCAAGTCATTTGAAATCACATGGTTGTCGGTGTTCGCAACAAAATGAGAGCCTTCATTCAAAGATGTTGTCAGCGGTGCCTCAATATTACCACTTAAGTCACCCACAGACCTTCGATTGCCTTCAGCATTGTTTCTGTTAGAAGAAACAAGCAAACTTCCACTGCTCACATTGGAAAGGGGAAGAGACCTCCCAGAAACGCTCGAACAAGGAAGTTGCTGTGCACTAGGTCGCTGCACGCAAGGATTCTGTAAAGCAGGACTCCGTTGCTTGGCTGCCTCAGCCAAGCCATCTACCTTCTGCGTCAGACTGTCAATACGCCCCATTACCAAATCTAGTAGGGCTGTTAGATTGCCGGTGGCGTTCGCCTCACCAGGTCTTAAATTTCCAATAGATCCTCCACTTGATATAGGCTCTTCCTGAGTAAAAAGCGAGCCCTGTGAATCTGCTGCACTTTGGTTTGCCATGTAAACGAACTACACGAAAAGGCAAACACACAAACTAAGAATCAAAAGCACCAAAGGCTTAGCAGATTACTTGAAACAAACAATTTATTGAGTTAGCGCTTTCGGAAACAAACTGTGTTTTTCCTTCTTCAGACAAGATACAACCAACCTATGGACTGTGCGAAGTTAAGCAAAGGTTAAACCTGTGAAGCGCTTATCTGTTTAACCATCACTTACCATCACGCAAACTCACTTACAACTGCTTAAAAGTGCTTTAATCCACCTGCATCCAACAGCCTTTATTTTGGCACTCAAAATAAATTAATAGCCCTTGCAGGTCTTGAACCCAGGACCATGAAGACCACAGTCACTGACTTTACCACTAAGGCATCTGAGATATGTACAAGTGGTATGGTGTTTAGAATATACATTTTACTACAGGCATTCCTCACTACTGAAAACAAATGTGACAGTCAGTTGGTGTACATATGTATCATACATGTTAACACTCATATGTTTGTGGAATTAGGTGTTGCAATGTGACATGACAGGGTGTATTATGGATGAGAATGGTTCTTGCTTTGTGTCCTTTTTATATTGTCCCCATACTCCATGTATACCCCTCCAGTTCACTTATTGAACATCCAACCCAAGCTCTCCTTGATGCATGATTTCATTACCAATCATTCCTCCCCCACCCCAATCTCCACATATACAACAACCATCCCTTCTATGGTGAATTAGGTTAATATTAATAGTTATAATACCAGAGATGCATGTGTTTTGGGTATACTTCAATTCCTTTGGATTGCTTCTGTGTCACGAGTGTGTTCATAGATGTTTATATATATGGCTATAGATGTAACTGTATATATATATATATATATATATATATATATATATATATACATATTTATATCTATGTGCAGACATCACTGACGTATATATATATATATATATATATATATATATATATATATATATATATATATAGAGAGAGAGAGAGAGAGAGAGTATTAATTTGTAACAGTTATATATATGTAGACTTGTATATGTTGATTCACAAACTACAGTACATTACAATGTACTGTACATATATACACAAAGTGACTGTCCCATTTGTGGTCAGTACTGTGGAATGCCTATAGTATAAGGTGTAGTCTAAAGACCATGAAACACGTATGCATCTCTGATGGCTTAGTGGTACATCCCATGACTATAGTGTGCGTGGTCCAGGGTTCAACAGCTGTAATGCTTTAAAAATGTTTTGTACTCCAGAATAAGGCTCATTTAAGCAGTTGTAAGGATGTTTAAAAGTGTTTATGTGACATTAAAGCAGCAGTTAAATGCAGTTAAACAAACTTTAAAATGTATAACCTGTGCGTGCAAACACGGCCATATCTGCTAACTACTCAGGATATATACATTTCAGTGAAGTAACATCTCACTATGTGCTTACATAACATTACATTCTGTTGACTTTACTTTCTAGCACACATGGGTTTATATGGGTGTTTCAAATGTTTATTTACTGACGAATACTATCTATATATGCAAGATGCAGTTAAGATATACTTTTTAACATGATAAACATCCCTGACTTTATTGGGATTTGAACCTCAAAAGCACAGATACTATGCAAATGCTGTAACCATTAGACTATCGACAGTAACATCGCTTTCGCCTATTTTCTATTTAGATGATTTCTATGTGTAAGCTAGGCTAAGCAAAGGGCGGAGGCGCCCAAACCCACTGAGCTTCACTTACCCTTGAAATAAAAACATATAACAAATGAAATGAGAGACTATAAATTACATTCCTAACTACATTAGGCATAGCCCCTCACTGACACACTTCAAGGGAAACCTTGATGTGTGAATGGGTAACAGAATATACACCCCTGGGATCAGAACCATACAGCCAGGGGGCTGGGGAGCCCCTCCAGTTTTATAGCTGCAAGACCTGTTGGGGAAATTGAATGGTGTTGATTTTACATGTTAACATGCCCTCCTTAGATCACTAAGTGCTCCTATCACCCTCTGCCTCCCCAGTCTTAAACAGCTTCCGGCAAGTCTGCCTGAAATCACTTCATTGGCTATGCTTGACAGAGGCTCAATTACTTCATCAATGGTGCAGAGAAAGCCAACACACTGTAGCTATGCTTCTAACTGCCCTTGGGCAGATAGCCTACTACCTATCTGTGAACCTCTAAATTGCAGGCCATCACAGCCATAATATGTGAATAAACAGAGCTTTCAGATCACACTATACAGTGAAAAATCACCATGTAGTCAGAAAACAGTTAAGTAGAGTAAGAACATACAGAATGCTGATACTTAATCACTCCAAAAGCCTATCTTGGAAGCTAGAAGACTTGTATAAGTTTAAGGCTTTCTATTGCTTACCAGTAGGTTACCTACAGGAAAGATGAGAAACAAGCTCTGATGGGAAACATGCATGCAACCATACCATACCGGCTTATGTGTCAGCCTTAGGCTTTTGGAATACTGGGCAAGGCTATTGGCACCCCCATAGTGTCTTTTTTTAGAAAAGTCTCAAAGGTGAATCCCACCTCTGTAAACAGCACAATAGCAGAATCAATGAGGGTTATGCTACTCAACGCCAAGGGTTGTGATCACACCATGCACGCACTCACAGCACTCCTCAGTATGGACAACGTCAACATCTGTGCAGTAACTGAGACCTGTTTTAAGGCACCTGAGAGCACACCATCACTACCAGACTACAACCCATACCACACATTTTGGCCACAGAACATGGACTGACACAGACATGGGGGGGTGTATCCATATTCGTCAGGGATACCTACACCTCCAGGTTAGTGGGGCAGCATGATACCTCTGAGATCATCCATGTGCAGCTAACATCAGCCACAACTGCAATGCACACTGTGGCCTGCTACAGGTCACCCTCCATGACCCAGGACCACCACTCCACCTACCTGGAGACAATGGAAAACATGACAGTCCTACCGCACACCCTGGTATTGGTCGATGTCAACTACCCTGCCATTAACTGGGAAACTTAATCAAGTACTCACTTTCAGGCCCAGTGCTTCCTGAAATTTATCACCTCATATGCCCTGTATCAGATGGTAAACTCCCTAACGAGGGGTGGAAACATACTAGAAGTGATAATCACCAACATGGGTGACAGGTGCACCACAGCAGAGATAAACCAGTCACTGGTTAGATCTGACCATGAACTATTCGCTGTTTCCACACCCAACCATCTCCCCCACCCACGGAAACCACAGTGTATACCTTTCCTACACCTAAATTCACACTACTAAAGCAGGGGTGGGGGGTTTTGCAGCCCCCATGCTAAGAGAAAACACTGCTCAAGATACAGACAGATTTACAAATGCACTCTATAAGCACCGACAAGGATGTATGGATCGAGCCATCACTAGTAAACCATGACTCACTCCTCCTAGACAAGAACATCAGTCTGGTGAACCCCTGCAATAAACAGACTATACAACAGAAGTAGGACAGTAGTCCAGAAAAACAGCAATTCCCAAGAAGGGCAGACATCCATGACCAGTATTAGTAAGAAACGTAGGTCCCTCATGAAATCATGCAAGGCTAACATCAACAGGAAAATAGGCAAGGATTTGAAAGATAACCACAAAGCCTTCTTTGGCTATGTCAAGGATCTAAGTGGTAACACACAGATTTGCACTGTGCCGGTGCAATATTGCACGAATCACCAACATCCTTGCAGATACATTCAGTGTAAACTTCACCCCATAAAGAGCCCACAACAATACCCGAAAAGTACAGCATCCCAGACATCAGAGACACACAGGTGGAAATGGCCCTCTCTAACAGCAAAACACAGCATCAATGGAAGCAGATGGTGTCCCAGACTGCATCTTGCAAACACTACAAGACAAACTGACCCCTCACCTAATTAAGCTTTTCAACCTCAGCCTCTCCACAGGCTACATGCCCATACAATGGTGCATGGCAATGGTTATTCCACTCCACCAAGGTGGAAACACAGCTGACCATGGTAACTACCACCCCATAAGCCTGACTAGCCTGGTCTGCAAATCTATGGAGTGCATCCTCATGGCACTCATTAACAAAGACATTGGTAACCTCCAAACACTTGGCCCAACCCAGGTCAGCTTGGTTGAGTGTAGTTCATGCCTACTGAACCTGATTGATGTCGTACAGATAGTCACCAAGACGTTAGATGAGGGGAGAGGTGGTTCACACATACTACATGGACCTCACCAAGGCTTTTGACACCATTCCCCACTCAGGTATTATTAATAAACTCACCAGCCTGTACATACACCCATACATCACAGGATGGGTTGCCAACGGGCTTACACACAGAACCCACATTGTATGACTAGTGGTCTCCAGGTCCAACTCTTAACCAGACACAACAGGTGTCCCACAGGACTCAGTCCTGAGACCCCATACTGTTTGTCATATACTTCTCAGAGGTACAGGCAAACACAGGTGGACTACGGCAGACCATGTTTGGCAATGACTGCAAACTGGGAGCCATAATTGACAGTCCAGCTGACACAGACATCCTTCAAGGGGCCTCACTGAGACTGACACAGGGTGTCAAAGTCATGGCCTCCAGCTAAGTGCCACAAACTACATGGTCATTCCATTGTGGAATATTAAGCACCCACATATTAACACATACATGGCAGCCACTTTAATACAGATGAGGTAATAGGTTATCTGGGGACTAAGGTAGATAGTGATCTCTCCTTTGACAATCATATCTCCAAAGTAGTTAGGACATCCTTCTATGTAGGCCATCTGATTACTAAAGGGTTCGCATCTAGACATACTGAGGTTATAGTGCCCCTTTACTCATCACTCATCAGTCCCATCATAGAGTATAATAACCCATTTTGGATGTACCTCAGAAGACACTTTCAACAGCTGGAAGGTCCACAAATGTATCTCACCAAGAGGACTACTGGCCTCAAGCATATGTCCTATGCAGCCAGACTGAATAAACTCCTGCTTTACTCAATGGCATCTCGTTGATAATCTCTGCTGGCCAACAAAGCCATGTCGAACTCAGGCTTAATGGATATGCTCCACCTATGGGAATCCATGTCACAGTGAGCCACATGCTGTAGTGAGCTGAACCTTTCCACAACAATAACTGAAAGATGCTGGAGGGACAGATTCCTGTCACAGAAACTCCCCATACTTTGGAACAACATCCCTAATTACATTATACAGAGCCCCTCACTAACACTCTTCAAGACAAACCTTGAAGAGTGTATGGGGAACAGTAGATACACCCCAGGGACCCCTCCATTGGCTCTGCTCCACAGAGGGGACAGTTAATGAATCAATGGGGTGGCAAAAGCTGACACATTTTGGCTAGGCTTATGAATACCCTCAGGCAGTTAGTCATGTACCTACCTATGACCCTATACATACAGTATCAGCACATGTTGATAGCTTAATGTACTGTTCAGGTGTTGATTACCTTGTGCCAATAGCAGTTGTGTGGGCAATAGTTGAGGGCTGCCTATGTTGGATGCACACAGTAGACTACCTATACATGACAATTTACAGGTAGTCTTGTGAGTGTGCCATCCATTTTTACTGTGTGTGCAGATGGAGAAAGGTGTTAGTCTCTAGGTGCCTACACTGTCAGTGTGTGTGCTATACATTCCCTCCTTGCCAAGGCATGGTCATGTCTGCCTATTGAGGCTGGCTCAGGGTGTTCGTGGTCTGAGAACCTCTGTGCCTGTGGGGCCCTTGGCAATGGTGGTGGGCTATGAGGGCCTTCACCATTCTGTCCCTGCTGCAGCTGTTTCCGCAGGATGATATTGTGTAGCATGGCACATACTATGAAGATGTGGGCACACGTGTCTGGAGAGTACTGCAAGGCTCCACCAGATATGTTCAAGTAACAGAACCATGATTTAAGCATCCCAAACATAAGCTCTATGATGATTCTGGTTTGTGCGTGTGCCTCATTATGGCATTCCTGCATGGATGTGTGTGCATTTCTGATGGGAGTCATCATCCACGGTTCAAATGCATAGCCAGCATCCCCCACCAGGTGGCTATATGGGATGTCCCCCCTGGCAAATACCTGATACACCTGTGAGGCATGCCAGATGAGGGAGTCGTGATAGCTTCCAGGGCTGCCAGCACACACATCCATGATAATGCCCTGGGCATTACATATGACTTGGCAGTTGATGGAGGGGTATCCCTTGCGGTTTATGTAGCGCCTACCCTGCTCACCGGGTGGTGACTTGATGTGTATGTGCGTGCAGTCTATTGTACCCAGTACCTCCAGGTATTCTGCCACATGGTGAAAGAGACACATATTGCTGGCCAACTCCTCCTGCATTCGGGGGGAAGTATATGTGCTCACTGGCATGTGGTAACATGGCATCCAGGAACTGGTGAAGTATCCCGGATGCTGATGCCTGTGAGATCCCCATGATATCCCCAGTTGGCCTTTGAAAGGTACCTGCAGCTAGTATTCTCAGGCTTACACATACCTTCATATCCACTGGGATGGGTTCCCCTCTGTATGTTCTGGCTCTGAGGCGTGGCAAGCACAGCTCCACAAGTTGCTGTAGGGTGCCCCTGTCCACCCTGTAATGCTCTACTATCTCCAGATCATGTAGTCCCTGGTAGGTTACCCTGGGTCTGAACACACTTCTCCTCCTCTGGTGCCTGAGGTGGTTGTGTGCATCATCCTCCACACCACCTTCAGTATTCCAACACATGCTGGTGGATCAAAGCTATGGCAGCCCCTAACATGTACATACTAAAAGTTCCCCATCTGTATACACCAATGGTGCAGAGTGTATGGGAATACACAAGTGTGTGTGAGGTGCTTTCACACTTTATACTATTTTGCTATGGATGCTACTGATGTCATTGGGTGTGTATCAGCAATTCCAGCTGCAGGGTATCTTAATTATGGGTTTTACAGTGAGTACTGCAAGTGTGGGGCCTTTACTGTGGAGTTATGCATGCCTGCCTTGATTAATCTGTTGCCCTTTAATTCACTTTTAAATCTGGTTCCCCTCCCATTATCAGGCATGCATCCACCTGCCGTCTTTCTTGTTTTGTACTTTCCCTACCCAGTCATGTGTTGCAAAATGTGTCTTGTAGCTGATATACTGCAAATCTGCTTTGTTCTGCTGTGACACTTTACTGTTTTCTTTGCAGTACAGCCCCTCCCCTTTCCTGTTCTGCAGGTAGCTGCTTGCAGCCTTGTTAGCTGTTGTCAATGGTCCACTGTAGGTTCCTAGGTATTAATTAGTCATTTGTACTCCAATTTCTCTGTGCAGCATTTCCTTATTTCTTTCCTATATCCTTCCTGTTTCAGCTCCAGTGCACACCTTGCAAACCAGTTTACCGGGTTTAAGCGCATTTACATCTCCGTTCACATGCATACTCAGTTACCGTGTGTACTCTCAGCTAAGCAAAGCTATAGCCAATTCAACACACCCCTATCCTGCAGCTTTGCTTAGCTACGGGCAAACCGGTTTAGCAATGCTCCAATGTGCTTACATCAAAGGTGACACACCCCTCTCTTGATGTCATCATTATCTCAAGGGCACACCTTGGTGTTATAATGCTATGCTGTGAGGTGCATCCTTACACCAGCGGGGAATCTGAGATTCACTATTACTCCTCTCATTTGCGTGGCATTGCCTACTAATTCCTAGCTACCACACATAACACTGTCACAGCCCCTTAGCAGCCCTTGCGCCATGGTGTGGTGTAGCATGCCTGCCGTTGACTATTATGAGGAACTCATGATATGTGTTACATTGCAATTTTATTCTATATTTTTCTATTTTCCTTGCGATCCCATTTGCGCGCCACTGCCCTGCACTTCCACTTCACAATAGTGCGAATATAAATATTAAATGTTAATTTTATATTTTGTACATGTTTTTTTATGCCAATGACTATATATTTAGCCATTGGCTTATATTAACAATATAATACATGTGTTTGGTCAGCTGTCATGGCTCCAATTTTATGTTTGCAAAAATGTAAACCATTTTTTACGGTTTACATTTCTGCATGCTTACACTACGCCTGCACCACTTCCTGGATTGCTACATAACTTCATTTGCATGCTACACTGCTGCACATGGGGTAATTAGCACACAGGGCACGGGAGCTGTGCGGGCATAGTGTACGCAGGTAGTGCATGTGGGAACAGCTCATACCTGGTTCGCTCGCCGGCCATATTTGGTGTTGGAACGCCGACACTGCACCTGCACCTGGCGCAAGCTTCATGAATCCCGGGGTACATCTAAACATACAACTTCCAGATGTTGCTTTGACTTCATGAAAGGAGCTTCATATGAAAATTACAGGCCATTATAATTTCAGTCCCTGAGATTACTTCTGACTATCACTTCTCTCTCTTTCTCAAAAAAGTTTTAAGTTTTTGAATGACAGCTATTTTCAGTAGACACCTGGATGTAAAACTTTGTTAATACAATAATAAAATACATCTCATTTCCTTTAACTCTGATATCATCCTTCAATGCTGACATCACTTTTTGATTTCTTATGATGCATACCATTGTGTGAACTGTCTGATTATCTGGCTTGTTTGCAGGCACTTTTCCAAATCACATATACTCAGGGGTATTTTGTGGTTTGGATCACTAATGCACTAATAATGGGAATGTAATCTGGTGCAAACTCGTGACATAGGTTCATAGGTTCATAGGTGTGTACTAGTCTAATGGCCCTGGAGCCTTTACAAGCCTAGACCATAGGATTATCCTGGAATCGTGCCACCCGACCTTAGTTTCCAGTGCCTCTGTCAAGTAGAGCCACTGGAGTGATCCCCGGGGTGAATTTTCTATTTCCCATCCACTCATCAAGATTTCTCTTGAAGAGGGCCAGTTAGGTGCTCTGTTTGACATGTATGGGAAGTCTATTCCAGAGCATGGGCAGTCTCTGGGTTATGAACCTGTCCCTCCAGTATGTTCTGTTGATTGTGGTAATGAGGTTGAGGTCTCTGGAGCATGTGGTGCGGAGGGATTGGGATTTCTTTAGATGTAGCATTTCTAACAGAGCTGGGTCAGACATGGCTTTATAATTCAAGCAGAGATCACCTCTAAGTAGGCGATATAAGGCAGAGAATAGTTGGAGTTTTTTGAGTCTGTCCATATAGGACCAGTGTTTAAGGCCTAGTATCCTCTTTGTGAGGTACTTTTGCAGCCTCCCCAGTTGGTGCAGGTGTCTAGTGAGCTACATGATAAATGAGGCATTGTACTTGATGACTGGCTTAATGGGGAAAGAGTAGAGGGAGACAACGACCTCTTTCTTCCTGGATGTAAAACCCTTAGTAATGAGATGTATAACATCGAAGGACTTTCTGACCACAGTGGCAGTGTGGTGGTCAGAAGAGAGGTTGCTGTCAGCCTGTGTTCCCAGATCTCTTATAATGCCTTCTGTATTCAGTGGACTACCATCTCAATGGCAACACCCAGATCTGCTCTGAGTTACAGCACAATGGCACAAAAATTACAGAACCAAATGATATTGCCAACATCCTGGCAGATCGGTTCATTGCTAACTTTACCCCTCCCCTCACTCCCTAAAGGGCCCATATCTATACAGGAAGAGTGCAGAGTCCCTGTAATCACATCTATGCAAGTAAAATCTGCACTCTCTAATGAAAGTATCTCAATTAGTTCATTATTGAGACTAAAAGCCTTGCTTAGATAATTATGAACCTTATATTTACATACCTTATATTTACATATATTATATTTGTTATACAGTTTTTAGATGCATATTTATATATTTATAATTTTAGAATGCACACATTTATTGTTTACTATATCATTAAATGGTATTATAAGTACATATCATATAAGTATTTTAACTTTATATATGTTTAAGGAGGCGTGGTTTTATGTATTCTTGTGCACGTGACTGTGTTAGAATCAGTTAAATACAGTTTATATGTCATTTGTCTGATGAAGTTCTGCATTGGTGGGACGAAAGCGCTTACCAGTTGTTTTTTCATTAAATTGCTTGCTACTACTTGGATCCAGTGTTTTTTCAGCATTTCTGTGGCTGTTTAGCATTATTTGGATTCAACATTTACACTAAGTGTTTTGGGCTATCTGACACAATTGACTGCCTGGGAGTTGTGAAGAATGCAGAGTCCCTGTAATCACAACTACACATGTAAAAGCAGCACTCTCTAAAGTCAAAAACACAGCATCCATGGGACCAGGCAGCATCCCAGGCTGCGTTTTACACAAACTTCAGAACGAACTGGCTCCGCACCCAAGCACCATGTTCAATCATAGCCTCATGTCAGGCTTTGTGCTCACTGAATGGTGCACAGCAGCAGTTATCCCACTCCACAAAGGGGGAGCCACCACTGATCATGGGAACTGTCGCCCTATTAGCCTGACGAGCCTGGTCTGCAAGGCCATGGAATATATCATCATGGAATTCATAAACAAAGACATTGGTAACCTCCAAACTCTGGACCCCACCCAGTTCGGGTTTGTGAAAGGCAGATCATTACTCCTGAACCTGGTCGACTTCTTTGAGGCAGTCACCAAAGCCGTAGATGAGGGTAAGGTGGCTCACACAGCCTATTTTGACCTCGCTAAGGCTTTCAACACCATCCCCCATTCTGGAATTATAGCTAAACTCACTAAACTAGGTATAAATCCCTATGTAACAGGATGGGTTGCCAACTGGCTCACTGACAGAACCCACACTGTAAAAGTTGCAGACCCCAAATCTGACCTCAAACCAGTGACAAGTGGAGTACCACAGGGTTCAGTTCTGAGACCTCTCCTGTTTGGTGTATACTTCTCTGAAGTACAGGCTAACACAGAAGGCCTCTGGCTAATGAAGTTTGTAGATGACTGTGGACATCCTACAGAAGCTCCTCACTGAGACAGATGCCTGTTGTCAGAGCCATGGGCTCAAGCTCAATTCCAAAAAGTGCATTGTTATCTCCTTTGGTAAAAACTCTGTACCCATAAACTACCACATAGGCGGCAGTCTTCTTAATGCCGAATGTATGATAAGAGACCTTGAGACCCAGGTGGACAGTAGTCTCTCCTTTGATAATCACATTGCCACAGTAGTCAGGAAATCCTTCTATATGCCACACCTCATCACAAAAGGGTTCTCATCCAGGAAAAAAGAGGTCATTGTTCCCTTCTACACGACACTCATTAGACCCATTATAGAGTACAGTGCCCCTTTTGGAATGTACATCACAAGACATCTGCAGCAGCTGGAAAGGCCACAGAAGTACCTCACAAAGAGGATTACTGGCCTCAAACAGATGCCCTGCACTGACCATCTCAAAAAACTCCAGCTTTACTCTGTAGCATATCGCCTACTCTGAGGTGATCTTTGCCTAACATATAAAGCTATGTCAAACCCAGAGATGTTGGACATGCTACACATAAAAAAATCCCAATCCCGCCAAGCTACATGCTCTAGGGACCTAAACCTTGTCACCACAATAAACAGGACATGCTGGAGGGATAGATTCCTGTCCCAGAGACTCCCCATACTCTGGAAGAAGCTACCCATCTATGTCAAACAAAGTTCCTCATTAACACTCTTCAAGAAAAATCTTGATGAGTGGATGGGAAATAGGAAATACACCCTGGGGATCACTTCTGTGGCTCTGCTCGATGGGGGCAAAGGAAATTAACTTTCTTGGGTTGGCGTAAGCCAGGGAACTTTGTTGGATAGGCTTACTGTGGCCCTTGGGATGATAGCCTAGTACCTACCTATGAACCTATGTGGTAGTTCATGGGAACTGGGTTTTTCCCAAAAGGGATGATGACATATTTTTTGGCCTTGAGCTTAAGGCCATGGTTCTGACACCAGTCGTTGGTCTCAGTGAGGCCTTTCTGTAGGATGTCAACATCACTTGGGGAGTTAATAATGGCAACCAACTTGCAATCGTCTGCGAACTTTGTCAGCCAGAGTCCCTTCGTGTTGGTCTGGACTTCTGAGAAGTAGATACCAAACAGGAGAGGACCCAGGACCGATCTGTGTGTGACTCCACTCGTGACTGGTCGGCAGTCTGACTTGGAGTCAGCTACTTTCACACTGTGGGTTCTATCTGTGAGCCAGTTTGCAACCTACCTAGTGATACAGGAGTTGATGCCTAGCTTAGTGAGTTTTTCTATGATTCCTGAGTGGTGAATGGTATCTAAGGCCTTGGCCAGATCAAGGTGTGCTGTATGAACCACCTTGTCTTCATTCACAGCTCTGGTGACTGACTCAAAGAAGTCGGCCAAGTTGAGCAGGCATAATCTTCCATTCACAAAACCAAACTGTGTGGGATCCACAGTTTGGAGATTCCCTATATCCTTGTTTATTAGGTCCATGATGATGTGTTCCATAGCTTTACATATCAGACTTGTCAGGCTAATAGGGCGATAGTTCCCAGGGTCTGTTGTCGCTCCTCCTTTGTGGAGAGGGATGACTATAGCAGTGTGCCATTTGGTAGGGACAAAGCCTGAGGTGAGGCTGTGATTGAACAGGGCACAAAGGTGAGGTGCCAGTTCACTCCGTAGTTCATGTAGAACACAGCCAGGGATATTGTTAGGTCCCATAGAGGCTGTATTCTTGGCCTTGGACAGTGCTGTTTTAACTTGTGCAGCAGTAATACTGAGTGCCTGGCAATCTACTGGTATTGTGATTGGTTCTTTGGGGGGGGGGGAGTTGGCACTGAATCTGTCAGCCAGTATATTGGCAATATCTGATGGCTTGGTATAGGAGGTACCATTGTACAGTAGCTCAGAATAAATCTGGGTATTGCCCTGGAGGTTCTTTACATAACTATAGAAGGCCTTGTGGTTGTCTTTACTATCTGCTGCAATTCTGTTTTCATAGCTAGTTTTAGAGGATTTGATGAGGCATCTGAACTTTTAGTTGAGGTTGATAAGGGTGTTTTTCCAGTCTTGGGACTTCACCTTGTTCTGCATCAGTTTCCTCCTTCTGTTGTAGAGTTTGTTTATAGCAGGGGACCACCAAATTGGCTTCCTTTTTTGGAGGAGTGTGTCTTGGTTCTATTGGGTATGGTGAGATCCATGCATTTGTGTACGTGTTTGTACAGTGCATTGGTGTATGATTCAGAGGTCATGCAACTATTCTCCATTTGTATGGGTGCCGTGAAGTTAGCCACCTCTGTTCTTAGGAGCCCAAAGTTAGCTTTGGAGAGGTTTTTCATGGTTGTTACCTTTGCGGTGCTGGGGTGGGAGGGATGTGGATTTCCAAGGTGATTAGTTTGTGGTCCGATCTAACCAGGGAGGAGTTGACTACTGGTGTAGAGCAACACTCACCCATGTTAGTAATGACCAGGTCAAGGATGTGGAGGTAAGAATTAGCTAGTCCAGGGCATTGGAATTAATGAATTCCAGGAAATGTTGGGCAAGTGTATTGGTACCAAGAACACAGCAAAAAGCTTGAAACCAAGACCAAGTGAAAAGTATAATCCAAGGCAGCGAAGAGCAGCAAGAAACAGCGATGAAGCCAAAGGTAATCTCCACAAAAAGTTTATTCAAACACATGACATAAATTTCTCCAAGTCCTTCTCTCAAACACACAACATAAATTTCTCCAAATCCTTCTCTCAAGCTACCAGTGCAATACTGAGCTTTATCAAGATAAAAATGCAGGGCAGAACAACCTTATTTGTAAGTCTCTTAATGAGATCATGTGCTTTGTTAATTAAATCCAGTCAAGTTACAATTAAAATTAATTGGTGACCAATTTAAAATTAAAGAACAAGATGTTGTATGAAATACATAAAATCCTAAATAAAATACCTTTTGTTAAATATGTTGTAGTTGAAAAATATGCTATTTAAAAGATATGTCATTTGAAAATCACAAAGCATTCGTGTATAAATAAATAAATATTGTTATATGTTAATGTCCCATGAAACCACATTTGTAGTGATTGATTCTTATAACACTGTTTAGTGTGCAATAAATATTACAATGGGGTACCACGAATAAATGATGTGAGTAATAAATAGTAATAGATAAAAATCAAATGTTAAAAATACAAGAATTAAAAATAAAAATAATAATCAAGTATTAAGTGTTCAAATGTTGTTACATAGATTATATTCCCTATACTCAGAATAAATATAAATATAAAATACAAATAATTTGATACAAATAAGTAATGTTGATAATCTCTTACTAAATGCTGTATGCTATAACTTAGCTCTTCTTAGTTTTAAAACACTACTTAAATTTGTGTAGTCATTTAACCCTGGCCATTTAGCTGCATCCAGTCTTAGTTGCCATATAAGCTCCCTATATTCCAATTTAGTCTCCTAGTCACCCCTTCTCTTGTCGGGTGTTATCTGGTCTAACACAATGAACTTGATTTCCATATCTGGGCAGGACAAAGCGTGTTTATAAAAAGCATTGGTCTCTTTTTTCTTGGAAATATCATAGAAATGCTCATAAATTCTTCTCTTTAGAGTCCTTTCTGTTTTCCCAATATAGAAACTTTGACATTTTATACATGAGCCTAAATATACAACATATTTTGCATTGCAAATAAAATACCCATTAGACCGGAATAGATATTTCCTAGATGGGATGTATATACTATGATCATTCAACATAGCAGTGCATTGTTTGCACATTCCACATTTATAAGTTCCTTTCTTGGATCTACTACCAGTGGTGTTTGTCATTTATTTTCTTTCAAATAGCTCTTTCATGTTAGTACCCCTGTGTCTAACAAATGTGGGTTTAGTTGGAACCTTTGTTGAAAAATCATCATGCAATGTAAGAACTGGCCAATACCTTGTTATTGTTTCCTCTATCAGGTCAGAATTGCTGGAAAATGTGTGTATGTAACTAGTTTGTTTTAACTGCTGGGTGTTCTTATGCAAGTTATCCACTTGCGGTAACATGCATCCTAAAAGTGGTGGGTATTTTTCTTCTCTACATGCGGAAATTTCCATGACCAAATTCTTGATTAGTTTGTCCGGTAGCCCTTTCACAAAATTTCTCTTCTAAAAAGCTAACCTCGTTTGAGAAGTATTCCGCAGTGCTACACATTCTAGAAGCACGGATTAGTTGCCCTTTGATAATTGCTTTATTTTGATAGAAAGGATGACTACTGTTAAAGTGTAGGTAAGAATTAGAATATGTGAGTTTCCTGTATACTCTTGAAGCAAACTTGCCATTGGTGAAATCCTTGATTATAGTTACATCTAGATAGTTCAAACTAGTGTTACTGACCGAGTGTGTAAAGGTCAAAAAGGAAGTGTTGGAGTTAATGTAATTTACAAATTTCTGAAAATCCACCTCTGTTCCATGCCATAACAAACATATATCATCCAGGTATCTAACATAGTGTTTAATGTGTTTCACCCAGTCTGTGCCAAATACGAAAGTCTGTTCCCATTTGTGCAATACAATGTTCGCATACAAAGAGGCACACGAAGCCCCCATTGCAACTCCCAATTTCTGTTTGTAAATTTTGCCATTAAAACAGATGAAATTATTGTTTAACACAATATCCATGAATTCGACTAGCAAATTCACAACATTGGCACCAAGATTGGCTTCTTTGACCAAAACGTCTTTGAACCAATCCAGACCTGTCAAATGTGGTTTACTGGGGAATAGTTGCACTATATCGATAGTTACCATTAAAAGGTCTGGGTGGTACAAATGGGATCCCATACCCTTTAGGAAGTCTCAAGAATCTTTGCATATGTGGCTTAGTGATGTAACAAACCGTTTGAGGACATAGCCAATAAATTTCCCCAAAGGTTCAGTGATGCTTCCTTCACCAGAAACTATTGGTCTGAATTTTAAAGGGTCCAGTCCTTTGTGGGTCTTTGGAATACCAACAATTACTGGGATTCTTGGTTTGGCTACAAACAAGTAATTATATAGCTTTTCATTAATGGCTCCTTGTAAAAGGTGGTCCATTAATAGATAGTTAATTTTGGAATATGCTATGTGTAGCTCATTTGTTGATATCAAGCCATAATGCTCAACATCCGGTAACATGTTGTAAATATGCGCATCATAGTCTATATTGTACATCAAAACTAAGCCCCCTCCTTTATCCGGTTTCATTACTGTACACCCTTATTCCTTTAAAAACCTGATTATGTGTGTTTCATTCAAACTTAGATTCTGGGGACCTGCAGCAGGTTGTCTAATGCCAATCGCTCTTAGATCTCTTTCCACCAATTCTTCAAACACCTTAGTGGAGGAGTGTGTGGGAGGGTTAAAGGTACTCTTTCTAGTAAGTATGTCACCTTGACAGGGTTGACCCTTGAAGTATAGAGACAAATTCAATTGCCTAACAAACATTTTAAGATCGATCAGTTCTTTTTCAAGATTAAATGATCGTGCTGGTATAAAATGCATACCTCTTGTAAATGAGTTAAAATGTTCCTTCGTTATCTCTAAATCAGTAAAGTTATAAACAGTAAAATTATTATCCGTGGTCACCGTGTAACTGGTGGGGGTAATAGGAGGTGAATCCAAAGGTACACAACTCTCCTGGTCAGGCATAGCATGACTGATCTCGGTTACTTGTTCCATCTCCTCGTTGGGAATCTGCCCCCCCTCCCCCCTGATTTGTCTGGGGGAAATATAAAATCCTGATGAGAGTTCTTTCTTTCCTTTTCCGCTAGTCTCTCACTCCTTCTAGGTAGGTCAACCTGCGTGTCATCATTATTAAAACTACGGACATTGTTGTGCTGTGTAACAGTGTTGTTAGTCCATCTAGCCTTTACTGGGAGTGGGTAATCCATGCCTTCGCTATATTCTCTAAGATCCCTTTCTAATTTGTGTATCTTGCGGTTCACAACCTTAACACAGAACCTGTCTACTTCATTGAAAATATTATCATAATTATACTTCACTGAAGGAAAGTTCTTGTCATTTACTAATGCGTTATTCAACCCATTTAAGTCCTTAAGCAGAACATCAGCCTTAGCTTCATACTCTGCTACCATAACCTCCAACATTTCAATTCCTGCACGGTTAAAAATGTCACACAGTTTCTTGTAGTATGCAGTATCTTTTTGAACATTATTTGGAAACTTAAAACATCTTAAACCTTTGGGAACCCTTTCTCCTTTCACACATTCTTTTAAATAGTCTATTTCCAGTTGGTCCATTTTGTAGGTGTACAGCTTATCACGTAATGTGTTAAAGTCTTGTTCTATATCAGCTTTGTTAACAGTATTGTCTGTACCTTGTTTGAACCAGAACTGTTGTTCCGCCCAGGCATTGAAGTTAAAGTCCTTATTACGGTCACCTACATCACTCGCACCCTGATTGTTTGCTTTGTTTGTCTGTTTACTCATGCCCTGCTGGATACTAGACCCAAACTGAACGTCACTGCTTGCTGGCAAGGGTTCACCAGAAATACGTCTTCTCTTCCGCTCCAGCCCCTGTTGCTGGTTGCCTGGCAACGTTGAAAGCGTGTCCGTTTTACTAGTGTTGAAAACTTCTGTTAACTGCGTTAACATGTCCAATACTCTGTTGAATTCAGCCCTGGTAACTGGCCCATTTTCATCTAAAGCTTTGAGCACCTGTGGGGTGCCTATGAACTCGCTCTGTACCACTTCCTCCGCCATGGACCAAATTGGAACCAAGAACACAGCAAAAAGCTTGAAACCAAGACCAAGTGAAAAGTATAATCCAAGGCAGCAAAGAGCAGCAAGAAACAGCAATGAAGCCAAAGGTAATATACACAAAAAGTTTATTCAAATACACAACATAAATTTCTCCAAGTCCTTCTCTCAAACACATGACATAAATTTCTCCAAGTCCTTCTCTCAAACACACGACATAAATTTCTCCAAACCCTTCTCTCAAGCGCTTTCGCTCAGTGCAATACTGAGCTTTATCAAGATAAAAATGCAGGGCAGAACAACCTTATTTGTAAGTCTCTTAATGAGATCATGTGCTTTGTTAATTAAAACCAGTCAAGTTACAATTAAAATTAATTGGTGACCAATTTAAAATTAAAGAGCAAGATGTTGTATGAAATACATAAAATCCTAAATAAAATACCTTTTGTTAAATATGTTGTAGTTGAAAAATATGCTATTTAAAAGATATGTCATTTCAAAATCACAAAGCATTCGTGTATAAATAAATAAATATTGTTATATGTTAATGTCCCATGAAACCATATTTGTAGTGATTGATTCTTATAACACTGTTTAGTGTGCAATAAATATTACAATGGGGTACCACGAATAAATGATGTGAGTAATAAATAGTAATAGATAAAAATCAAATGTTAAAAATACAAGAATTAAAAATAAAAATAATAATCAAGTATTAAGTGTTCAAATGTTGTTACATAGATTATATTCCCTATACTCAGAATAAATATAAATATAAAATACAAATAATTTGATACAAATAAGTAATGTTGATAATCTCTTACTAAATGCTGTATGCTATAACTTAACTCTTCTTAGTTTTAAAACACTACTTAAATTTGTGTAGTCATTTAACCCTGGCCATTTAGCTGCATCCAGTCTTAGTTGCCATATAAGCTCCCTATATTCCAATTTAGTCTCCCAGTCACCCCCTCTCTTGTCGGGTGTTATCTGGTCTAACAGAATGAACTTGACTTCCATATCTGGGCAGGACAAAGAGTGTTTATAAAAAGCGTTGGTCTCTTTTTTTCTTGGAAATATCATAGAAATGCTCATAAATTCTTATCTTTAGAGTCCTTTCTGTTTTCCCAAAATAGAAACTTTGACATTTTATACATGAGCCTAAATATACAACATATTTTGCATTGCAGTTAAAATACCCATTAGACCGGAATAGATATTTCCTAGATGGGATGTATATACTATGATCATTCAACATAGCAGTGCATTGTTTGCACATTCCACATTTATAAGTTCCTTTCTTGGATCTACTACCAGTGGTATTCGTCATTTCTTTTCTTTCAAATAGCTCTTTCATGTTAGTACCCCTGTGTCTAACAAATGTGGGTTTAGTTGGAACCTTTGTTGAAAAATCATCATGCAATGTAAGAACTGGCCAATACCTTGTTATTGTTTCCTCTATCAGGTCAGAATTGCTGGAAAATGTGTGTATGTAACTAGTTTGTTCTAGCTGCTGGGTGTTCTTATGCAAGTTATCCACTTGCGGTAACATGCATCCTAAAAGTGGTGGGTATTTTTCTTCTCTACATGCGGAAATTTCCATGACCAAATTCTTGATTAGTTTGGCCGGGTAGCCCCTTTCACAAAATTTCTCTTCTAAAAAGCTAACCTCGTTTGAGAAGTATTCCACAGTGCTACACATTCTAGAAGCACGGATTAGTTGCCCTTTGATAATTGCTTTATTTTGATAGAAAGGATGACTACTGCTAAAGTGTAGGTAAGAATTAGAATATGTGAGTTTCCTGTATACTCTTGAAGCAAACTTGCCATTGGTGAAATCCTTGATTATAGTTACATCTAGATAGTTCAAACTAGTGTTACTGACCGAGTGTGTAAAGGTCAAAAAGGAAGTGTTGGAGTTAATGTAATTTACAAATTTCTGAAAATCCACCTCTGTTCCATGCCATAACAAACATATATCATCCAGGTATCTAACATAGTGTTTAATGTGTTTCACCCAGTCTGTGCCAAATATGAAAGTCTGTTCCCATTTGTGCAATACAATGTTCTCATACAAAGAGGCACAAGAAGCCCCCATTGCAACTCCCAATTTCTGTTTGTAAATTTCGCCGTTAAAACAGATGAAATTATTGTTTAACACAATATCCATGAATTCGACTAGCAAATTCACAACATTGGCACCAAGATTGGCTTCTTTGACCAAAACGTCTTTGAACCAGTCCAGACCTGTCAAATGTGGTATACTGGGGAATAGTTGCACTATATCGATAGTTACCATTAAAAGGTCTGGGTGGTACAAATGGGATCCCATACCCTTTAGGAAGTCTCAAGAATCTTTGCATATGTGGCTTAGTGATGTAACAAACCGTTTGAGGACATAGCCAATAAATTTCCCCAAAGGTTCAGTGATGCTTCCTTCACCAGAAACTATTGGTCTGAATTTTAAAGGGTCCAGTCCTTTGTGGGTCTTTGGAATACCAACAATTACTGGGATTCTTGGTTTGGCTACAAACAAGTAATTATATAGCTTTTCATTAATGGCTCCTTGTAAAAGGTGGTCCATTAATAGATAGTTAATTTTGGAATATGCTATGTGTAGCTCATTTGTTGATATCAAGCCATAATGCTCAACATCCTGTAACATGTTGTAAATATGCGCATCATAGTCTATATTGTACATCAAAACTAGCCCCCTCCTTTATCCGGTTTCATTACTCTACACCCTTCTTCCAAAGGTATTGGCCAGTTCTTACATTGCATGATGATTTTTCAACAAAGGTTCCAACTAAAGCCACATTTGTTAGAAGCAGGGGTACTAACATGAAAGAGCTATTTGAAAGAAAAGAAATGACGAATACCACTGGTAGTAGATCCAAGAAAGGAACTTATAAATGTGGAATGTGCAAACAATGCACTGCTATGTTGAATGATCATAGTATATACATCCCATCTAGGAAATATCTATTCCGGTCTAATGGGTATTTTAACTGCAATGCAAAATATGTTGTATATTTAGGCTCATGTATAAAATGTCAAAGTTTCTATATTGGGAAAACAGAAAGGACTCTAAAGAGAAGAATTTGTGAGCATTTCTACGATATTTCCAAGAAAAAAGAGACCAATGCTTTTTATAAACACTCTTTGTCCTGCCCAGATATGGAAATCAAGTTCATTGTGTTAGACCAGATAACACCCGACAAGAGAGGGGGTGACTGGGAGACTAAATTGGAATATAGGGAGCTTATATGGCAACTAAGACTGGATGCAGCTAAATAGCCAGGGTTAAATGACTACACAAATTTAAGTAGTGTTTTAAAACTAAGAAGAGCTAAGTTATAGCATACAGCATTTAGTAAGAGATTATCAACATTACTTATTTGTATCAAATTATTTGTATTTTATATTTATATTTATTCTGAGTATAGGGAATATAATCTATGTAACAACGCTTTGAACACTTAATACTTGATTATTATTTTTATTTTTAATTCTTGTATTTTTAACATTTGATTTTTATCTATTACTATTTATTACTCACATCATTTATTCGTGGTACCCCATTGTAATATTTATTGCACACTAAACAGTGTTATAAGAATCAATCACTACAAATGTGGTTTCATGGGACATTAACATATAACAATATTTATTTATTTATACATGAATGCTTTGTGATTTTCAAATGATATATCTTTTAAATAGCATATTTTTCAACTACAACATATTTAACAAAAGGTATTTTATTTAGGATTTTATGTATTTCATACAACATCTTGCTCTTTAATTTTAAATTGGTCACCAATTAATTTTAATTGTAACTTGACTGGTTTTAATTAACGAAGCACATGATATCATTAAGAGACTTACAAATAAGGTTGTTCTGCCCTGCATTTTTATCTTGATAAAGCTCAGTATTGCACTGAACGAAAGCGATTAAGAGAAGGACTTGGAGAAATTTATGTTGTGTGTTTAAGAGAAGGACTTGGAGAAATTTATGTTGTGTGTTTGAATAAACTTTTTGTGGAGATTACCTTTGGCTTCATCGCTGTTTCTTGCTGCTCTTCGCTGCCTTGGATTATACTTTTCACTTGGTTTTGCAAGTGTATTGGTACATAAGTAGTTTCCCCAGTTAATGGAGGGGTAGTTGAAGTCGCCCATTATGGGTGTGTTAGGTTGGACCCTAATATTCTCCAGGGTGCTTAGGAATGTGGAGTGAGTATCTTGGGACATGGTTGGGGACCTATAACAGGTTACAACCTAAATCGCTGTCTTACCCAATGTTAGCTGCACCTGAAATATCTCTGATGCATTATGTTGGGCTACCAGTCTGGAGGTGTGCGCATCCTTTATGAATATGGAAACACCACCACCTTTGGAGCTTTGGTCCAAGTTCTGGAGCCAAAACGTGTGGAATGAATTATAGCTTGGTATTGCAGTGGTGCTTTCTACTGCCTTGAACCAGGTCTCTGTTACAGCACAAATGTTGATGTTCTCCATTTTAAGGAGTGCTTCGAGCGAGTGCATTTTGAGATTTAGACTTCTAGCGTTGAGCAGCATGACCCTCAGATTGCATTTGTTTGTAGCTGTTATGGTGGTAATTTGGTCTTTGGAACACTGCCTAAAAAAGGCACTATAGGGGTGGCAAGAGCCTTGGCCAGTATTCAGAAGCCCAGGGGTGACAGATGCAGGCCATCTCTGGCAAAGCATCGAGGTCTGTCATTCACATCATCCCAGGCAGACAGATACTGGATCCCCTTAGAATGACACCAGAAACTTAGCCAATTATTGAAATCAATCATTTTCTGCTTGTACTGTGGTATCATTCTGGGTGATGATAGGATGCTGCTCAGGGCTAGGGTTGTATCCACCTGAGTGACATAATCCGAGAGCTCCTCCATGTCTGTTTTCATGTAGTCCAGGGAGGTACATCTCAGGTCATTCACACCCACATGTACAATGACAGAGTCATATTTGTACCTGTTGTTGAGGGATCTGAGTGCATGCGTTATATGGTGGATCATGGCACCTGACAGGCAGCTGACTGTTACTTTCTCCTTATTCAACCTAGTGAGTGGGACACCAGTGTGCCTCATTATCGAGTCACCTATGACTAGTGTGCTGGACATGCTGTTTTGCCTTAGGGGCTTTGGTTGAATGGCACACTGTTTAGGAAAGTTATGTGTCTTGTTAATAGTGTTGTGTTGTGGTGGTCGAGTGTATTTCTGCCTTGGAAGTCTCTGCTGTTTGGGTAGATTTTTATTGAGAGCCTCCACAAAGGTGGGTGTGTGGTTTGTGTTTTTATGTGAAGGCAGTGCTGGTGTGTTTTCTGGAGGGCTATGTGTTCCTTGTGGTGTGGTGCAAGTTTTGACCTTCTCCTCTTGACCAGCTATTCCGGGCTTGGCTGGAGAGTGCGTGGCTTCCAATTTGGATATATAAGTGCATCTCTCGCAAGTCTGAGTGTTGTGAGGTATGAGGAGATGGTTGTCGGTGTACATGAGGCAGTTGCTACATTGCCTCAAGACTCCCAGGTTTACCAGGCTAACAGGAGAAAGCACATGAAACTGACCTTTAGACATGCCTGGAGGGGTGGGCATTAATAATAAGTACTGGAGCTGTTTCTTTGTAGAACGTTTAGTGCTCTCGTTTTTACATTTTCCTTTTGGAAATACCTCTTTGGATGGTTTTTCATATATTTTTTTTGGCAGTACTCTGAACACCTCCTAATTTGCAAAGGTATCACATAGTTTCATCTTTTAGTGCCCTCTTTATGAAGCACAGTCTTTCTCAACAAATGTTGCCTGTGCTTCCTAAGCAGTCCTCTCTTAACCCATAATAGAAATGTATTCTGTTTTAATCTAATTAGGATGCACTCTTTCCATCTATCCTTAGAGTGGATTGTACCCTTCACTGATTGGACACTTCATTTGGTAAAAATTGACTAATTCACATACACCTGTCTTCCTCACATTAGATACTATGACATTACCTCACTCCTCAGAGCACTATAACAAGATATAATCTGGAGATTTATTGTAGCATTTGTTAGATTCGAAGGAGTCTACAGACAAAAGTGTTCATCAAATGTTGAATAAAGTTCATTTTGGAGAAGAAAGGAAAGCCTCAGAGAGATTTGTTTTATATAGAATTTACAAGTTTACTTTGATGTTTTTACTTTTGCTAGCATTTTGCACATGGCACTATGCAAGTCTCACTAAAGCAGATTAGCCTAGTTAAGGATCTGAGGTGTGTCTGTGGTTGTGGCTGAGACCAGGACACATTCCAAGTTCTAGATAAACCACAGATTGTTTTTGGTTGGTCCCACCTCACAGTGCCAGCTGGCATGCAGATTGGGTAGGTGTATTTAAAGTATACCAGTAGTGCATCCCTTGGCACATAGCTAAACCTAGAATTTCCACTTCTGTGACAACTTCTGGTGATTGATGGTGAGATTTCAAACTAAATATTGAAGAAATAAATACAGCTGAGTAACTGGCAGTTCAATGAAACTTTAGAAATAAAAAAAAAACAGCTGGTGAAATCCAGCCTCATAATTAAATTCAGTGGAAAACAATCATTCTGCTGTTGATAATATAGAAATATGAATCAGAATCGGAATCAAAAATAATTTCATTACAAAAGATAAAAACATGAGCCTGATTTTCTGCCATTGAAAACAATTTTATTTATTTATTTTACATTTGTTGACCGGGCTAGTCTGGCTGGATACATGTCCATTTTCAGCAGAGGCCCGAGGAGAAAAGCTCCACTAAATACTAAGTACATTACATAAAAAAAAAAATCATTACTCTAAGATATAGCAAACATCAGAAATCATAAAAACACAAAGAATGAAAGATAATTTCAAAGAGAAACAAGTTTACAATATGCAGTTCATTAAATGTCAACAATTGCACATAGATGTACATACTTAAATCTGAACAGTAAAAGGAACAGAAATGAATAAGGTAGAGATGAAAAGAGTGGAGGAGAAACAGAGTATGAGAAAATGGTTAGTCAGGTGAACTGCAGGAACAAAGCCAATGATTTTGGAAGTACAGTTTAATTTTCTGTTTGAATAGTGGTAGGGATGTAGTCAGAGTTATGTCACTAGGTAAGAGATTCCAACTTCTACCTATTGTGTTAGTGAATAGAGAACCACCTGCTGTGTTGTTTGCCTTTATAGATTTTGTCATGAGTTTACTAGAGGAGCGAAGTGAGTTTAGATTGTTGTAAGGGATTAGAAGTTGAGAGAGTATTGGGGTGTTGTCAGGTAGGTATAATATGTTGTGGGCTATAGTGAGCTGAGGAATTATAAGGTAGTTTTGAAATTCAAGCCAGTCTAGTTGTTTTAGGTTTATACAATGGTGGGTCCTAAAGGGGTTACTAGTGGTGAAGCGAGCTATGTTGTTATAGCAAGTTGCAAGTTTGTTAAGATTGATTTTCTTAAGGTTTGTATAAATGGGGGAAGCATATAGGAGAGTAGATAAGAGATGAGATTGTGCAATTTTTGTTCTAGTTGCTGGGGTTAGAAAAGGTTTGATACGATATAGGGATCCAGTTTTTCTGTTAACAATCTTGATGTTGTTGTTAATGTTTTGATCGAAGGAGAGATTATTGTCAATGGTTATTCCTAAAAGTTTTGTAGTTGGATCAGGTGAAATGATAGTGCCATTATTTGAGGAAATGGTAAAGTTTAAAGGGGGGGACCGAGTGGTGGGGGAGAAGAGGAGGAGTTTTGTTTTTTTGGCATTTAGTAGGAGAAACCGTCTAGAAAACCAAGTTTCTACTGTGTTAAAGGTATTTTGGGTCAAAGAGCTCAGTTCAGTAGAGGATGGTGCTGAGCAGATAAGGGTAGAATCATCTGCGTATTGTATGCAGGTTGCTTGTGGGATTGCAGTCTGAAGATCGTTAATAAAGAGGGAGAACAGAAGTGGACCAAGAATGGAGCCCTGGGGAACTCCGATGGAAATGGGCAAGAGTGATGAGATATGGTTTTCCCATATTACTGCTTGTTGTCTGTTGTTAAGATAAGATCTAAACCATTTAGTGGCTAGTTTATCACAAGAGAGAGATTCAAGAATGTTAATTAAGAGAGAGTGGTTGACCATGTCGAAAGCTTTAGAGAGATCAATGAAAAGGGCGGAAGAGAGAGTATTGTTGTTTCGATTTTTGTTGATAGTATCTACAAAGGAAAGAAGGGCAGTGGTGGTACTGTGGTGAGGTCTAAAACCATGCTGACAGTTTGCTATTATGCTGTGAAGAGAGAGATAGTGCACAAGTTGCTGATGAATACATTTTTCCATGATTTTTGCTAGGGGTGAGAGAAGGGCAATTGGTCTAAAGTTGGAAAGGTCAAGGGAGTTACCACCTTTATGTAGTGGGATAATATAGGAGACTTTCCAGATCTCAGGGATGGTTCCTTCTTGGATAGTTCTGTTTATAAGTAAGGATATAGGATATGCAATTTCTTTGGCAGCTTTCTGAAGGAAAAGAGAAGGGAGCTTGTCAGCAGAAGGGGTACAGGGTTTCAGTTTGTGAATGAGTCTGTAGATGAAAGAAGTAGATATAGGTTTTAGAGAGAAGTTGTAGGAGGAGTTAGCTATGTTAGTTGGAATATAAGAGTTGTTGGTGTTCATTTGTTTGGCTAGGGATTGAATAGTTTCAGAGAAAAAAGAGTTGAATGCATTAGCAGTCTGGAGAGGGGTTTCGGGGTCAGCATTTAGAGGGGAAGGAGTTTTAGTAATTCCTGGGGAAAGAAGTCTATTCACTGATGACCAGAACTGTTTAGAATTGTTAATATGAGTTTCCTGAAGTTCACAGTAGAAGTTTTTCTTGTCAGAGATTATTGATTTTTTAGCCAGATTTCTAAGTTGGTGGAAATGAACTAAATCAGGGTTTTGTCTATAGCATCTCCATTTTGTCCATGCTTTGTTTCTAGTATGAATGAGTTTTTTAGTATTGTTGGTCAGCCATGGGGCTGTTTTGGTCTTTACTCTAATAGAACATTCTGGAGCATGTGTATCAAGTATGGATAAGAAGGTAGTATTAAAGAATAATACTGCCTCCTCCAGGGGAAGTGATTTTAAGCAATTCCAATTGCATGCTCTCAGTTCAGCTTGAAAAAGGTCTATGTTAAAATGCTTGATAGAACGAATTAGCCTTGTATTTGGGAGGTTAACACATTCTGATTTTTGTCTAGTAATGTAGGTTAGGCAGTGGTCGCTGATGTCGTCTGGCATAGTACCTACTTTATACTGTTTGTTAACTTTATTTGTGAGTATCCAGTCTAATATACTCTCTTTCTTACTGGGCTTATTGACTCTTGTAGTTGAGGTAATAGTTTGGGAGAAACCATGTAGGTTAATATGAGAGGAGCCATATCACACACTTTTCATATACGATATAAAGGGAGAATGACCTGTTATTTCATGTAGATTTGATACAGTAAAGGCACTTAAAAGAGAAAGCAGAAGAAGGGTAAAAACAGCTTACACAATTACACAGATTCAGTCTGAAGTAAAGTCAACATATAGCACCTGGAACAAACTGTTAATAATATTAAGTTCCTTTAATTCTTACACCATGTCACATATGTACACAGACAGGTATACACATAGTCAAGAGAATCAAGAGCAGAGAAAAAAAATATGATGTGATTTCATCAAGAATCTTTAATAAACTTTCAGGTGCCTATAAGCACATGGTGCACTATATCTATTAGCTGTGATACCTGCATAAATATATAGTGCTGAATAATCTGACCTGTAGATAAACATGTGACAACAGTAATCAGATGGGATGGCACTTCATGGATAAGATACCTTATATTAGGTAACCGGTCACCTAGCCATATCACACAGGCCCTGAGATATCCAGCTAGGAAGATTAACGCAGTCTCCTTAGGCAAAAGTTCTCCCTGTAGCCTTTTCTTCATTAATAAATTTGATTAAGGACATGTTTCAGATCTTGTTATTTGGATCAATTTTCAGTTAGACATTTTCGCTCTTTCTAGGAGACGCAATTTTTCTGAATCTTTGTGCCTGCATTGTTGGCTACTTCTCCTGAAAAAAAAAAAATAGAATTTAAATGACTTGAAAAATGATGATTAATTTTCAGAACTTTCATTTCTGGGGAAAAGTATCAAAAAGCAATGAGTATGCAGCTTGAAGATGTCTTGCTAGCCCACATACCCATAGATCCTTTCCAGTTTGATTTTATATCATGCTACAATATGAAAACTGTCCTAAATGACATTGTGAGGCTTGTGGATGATCTTGCCAGAACAAGAGTTTTAAAATATTGTTCTTTTTTTTAGTCTTATCAATCTCTTTGTTATTCTGACTGCTAAACATATGAATACTCATACTAAATGAAATTCAGATATGGGCTGACTGGTATTGTCTTTGTTTTTATGAACAACATTTTCATTGCACATTTTATAAAAGGAGTAGTGCAAATACAAACATGTACATTCAAGCCATACAAATATGGACAAGCTCTCCTTAACAATTCTAGTATGCATCTCATAAGGCCCGTGTGCTATGGAACCAATACAAAGCAGTTTGAAACACAAAGGTAGAAATACAGAGGTCATCTTCAAACTATGCCTCCTTATCAGCTGCTATCAACATTATATAGTAATAACACACCATAAATTCAAATAAAAAATGAAAAGCAAATAACCTCAAAGGGAAGAAAATGTGAAATACATCACCTCACCTGTGTATTGCCTGCTCTCTACAGAAGCCATCAGCCAGCACCTGTCAGTCAACCACTCTAGCTACGAGGAACTACAAGCTCTATACTGAATTCAATGTACTTTCCTGGTTATTCCAGACTCAACATACATTTCATCCATTTGTCTTCTCCTCTGTCGCAACCTATTATTTGTGCTAAATTAGACTCTGGATCATCTAATATATCCTAGTCTTCCACTGCTGTACTAAGTGGGTAGTGTTTCAAGGATTTCCATTTGCATGTGTTATACTTTTGGCTAACAAACACCAAAAATCATAGCTGTCCATTTTCCCTCCTAGGTATGGTCTGGGGCATATTTACCCTGCAAAATACTACAAAAATAGTCTTTGCTTTAGTCCCCTCACTATGAAGCACCCCTCATGACTTACACCACTGAGCTCCATATATCATGTCAATATCCATAGACCCACAGCCATTGCTCCCAAAGAGAATCACATAACTAAAGCATGTACTTCTAGGTGCCAATACTATGTTTCTGGTAGGAACAATAAAGTGTGTGTGCGTGTGTGTGTCTGTGTGTGTGTGTGTGTGTGTGTGTGGGGGCACAATACACATTTGCTCAAATAAAATCTGTGCAGCCATCCTCTACACAAACAACTGAGCACACAATGCTCATTTTGGACAACACACAAGCTAAAGGAGCCCCCTAACCTCCACCCCCAAAAAAAGAAAAATTGCAATACATTAGCATTACATCCATTCTGTTAACATTTCTGTAATAAAGACAGTAGCTGTGTAACTGACTACTAGATGGCAGTATTATAAATAAACAGGCAATATTTCAAAGTAGAAATGCAAACCAAGACAATTTTCTTGGTCTCTCCATGGTTGTGGAGGTCGCCATGTGCCATATGAAAAGCCAAATACCTCTGTTAGCTACACATGCACAACTCCTTAAAGTTGATAATAAATACAATGCACTTGTCTGCGGTAAGTAGTGAAATTTCAAAAGCAAATGGTAACACAATACTGTGGTGTAACCATACCATTCCTTGACAGACTTTGAAAGTGCAGCAAGAACAGATATATCTGCAGTATACCAACAGTGAATGAAAAAAATGCATACAAATATTTTTTTTCTATTACATATTGAAATGTGTCCAGTCAGAATTTCCCGGTAAACAAATGCAATAAATAAATAAATAAATAAATAAATAAATAAATAAATTATGAAGAGGACAAGCATACCCTATGAAATAATGCAGTAGAAAAATGTCCTCCAAGTAAATACTAATAATGGTCTGTCTGTATCAAATAATCCTCCCCTCCTTCCACTTCCATAATTGTACCATTAGTTTTGCATAGTGCAGGTTCAGCCCTTTGAACACTATGATTATGCAAATGAAGTGTTAAGTCATTAGCATTCCTGAATACCAAAAATCTCAGTGTAGAGAAGGTAAACATCTAGCTACACAACTGCATGCACATGCTCCAGGACTGCAAGGAGGAGCAATAACAATTGTTAGCGGCTAATGGCTTGCAAGTGTTAATGATTACTCTGACCACAACAGCAAGCAATACTAAAGAGACTCTTCTTTCTGAAGTGTGCGTATCATGCAGAATAAATAGACTTAAGAAAAAAGTGGAAGCATCTTGACAGATATCAGAGTAACCTTAATAACCCTGATATTCTTTTAACAACTGCACACTCTCTGTACTCCACTTAAAAATATTTCTGCAATGCTAATCAGCTATAGTACACATTGAAAGAAAGAAGCAAATAAATGCCCATGGCACTGCATTTCTGTTAGTTAAGCTGGGTATATTGGGAAAAGGTTTATGGATGTGGTGAGACAGAGCAAGATTCAGAGGACAGGAAGAAATGGATCTGCTGTGGTGACCCCTAATGGGAACAGCTGAAAGAAAAAGAAGAAGCTGAGAGGAGGGCAAGATTCTCAGAAAATAAAGAGAAGAAATAGCTGGCAGTGCTGGCAACCTTACATTAATATGGTGTGGGTATTACTAGCCTAAATTATTTGTCCG
The DNA here is from genome assembly GCF_019279795.1 of Protopterus annectens. Classification (NCBI taxonomy): domain Eukaryota; kingdom Metazoa; phylum Chordata; order Ceratodontiformes; family Protopteridae; genus Protopterus; species Protopterus annectens. The sequence goes on from NC_056732.1 coordinate 528,875,870, forward strand.
CATCACACTCATCTAGACACGTTCAAGCAAATAAAAAAGGAACATGTTCAAATCTGTCTTCTGCTGCATCTCTGATTTGATGGTTTTCTAAGTCAGATCAATGTGGTATGCACATTTTTTGATGGCTCTTGTAAGCCTATGTAGGTGGCAAAGAGGGATAAGAAACACAACTGAGTTTGTTTTGTTATTGCACTAAATTGAGGCCTCAAATCCCGACAGTGTGCTGCTTGAGAGAATCAGTACATATTTCCTGAGCACATGATCCGGTTGTAACAAACATAGAATTAGGAAACCTCACAATATGATATTTTCAGTATTATTCCCTGATATTTCCTACTACTGACAATTTTTTTTTCTTTTATTGGTTTCATCATTTAAACTGACAGCATTTCATGGCAGTGAACAAGAGTCTCTGCCCAAGGTACAAACTGATAAATTTAATTTGGAATGCCATCAGTTACACATTTTAGAGGGGCGCAGGTGTGCTTTACTACAGCAATCTGAACAGCAGTAAGGGACGAAATGCCACATTTCACCTAAGTATCACTGTAGCGCATGGTATAAATAAAAGGAGATTATAGAAACAGTAAAGAGTATGCAGGGTTTAAATCCAGCTTGCAGCCACATGCTGCTTGTAATGTTTGCAACAGATGTGAAAATGCAGGATGTGTCTTTGTAATGGTATAACTATTAATAAATGGCAATACAAGTCATATTTCTCCTTGTGTTTTGTGATGTGGATTATAAATTGTTATATATATTTTCTTTTGCCTTTGCAATTTGTGCACTAATTAGCAGGGCACAAACAGGGCTCTCAGATAAAGGAAAAACTGAAAACTGTAATTTCTGTATTTTTTATTAGTGCAAACACTCTTGTCACTGCTGCACAGTATTCCTAATGAGGGAGTGATGTACACATATGTACCTGTCTCTGTGGCACAAGCTGTAAATGAAGTAATTTGGGCCTGTATCACAGTTGCTCTGGTGTTCAAATCCATCCTGTGTGAAGAGAATTCAGAAATTATAATTCAAGATTTCTGACTTACTTTCATCACAACTTCATATACTGTTGTTTTTTTCAGTTTCCTGCTTACTGCAGTTGCCCACTGCCGAATGTCACACAATCAAATTTATCTGCTTAAGGAAAAAGTGAAAAAAAATATTTGCGTAGCCTTCTGTAGTATAAACAGACTTAGTGGTGATGCATGGACATCAGCACTCTGGACTGTACTGAGTGGAGATCATCCAGCTGCTGTGTAGCTATCTCTGTGGTACAAGGTGACGGAGTATTGACTTTAGAAATTGAATACAAGTGATCCAGGGTTCACATCCTGGTACCACTTTTTTTTTTTACAAAGGGAGTCAGAATGCAATTTCTCACAACACTGTTATTAGGAAGGCAACAATATATACAAATGGCTATCATAAATATGTTGATTGCAAAAAAATGTATCAGTGATGTTTTGATAGCTACACTTTTCTAGGTAGCATATCTCATAATGACTCACTCATGAATCCCAGTTGTTTGTGTGTATAATTGTTTAAACATGAAAATTATGATGATATTCATATTTGACATGGTTTAATGGTAAATCACTTTGGCTATGGTGTGCAGGGTCCTGGGTTTGAAACTTGCAAAAGCTGATAATTTCCAGATCTGCTCTGAGTTACAGCACAATGGCATGAAAATTACAGAACCAACTGATATTGTCAACATCCTGGCAGATAGGTTCAGTGCTAACTTTACTCCCTTCTCTCCCCCCCTAAAGGGCCCATATCTATACAGGAAGACTGCAAAGTCCCTGTAATCACATCTATGCAGGTAAAATCTGCACTCTCAAAAGCCAAAAACAGAGCATCCATGGGACTGGACAACATCCCAGGCTGTGTTTTACATGAACTTCAGAACAAACTGGCTCCCCACTTAAGCACTATGTTCAGTCATAGTCTCACATCAGGCTTTGTGCCCACCGAATGGTGCACAGCAACAGTTATCCCACTCCACAAAGGGGGAGCCACCACTGATCCTGGGAGCTATCATCCTATTAGCTTGACGAGCCTGGTCTGCAAGGCCATGGAACTCATAAACAAAGACTTTGGTAACCTTGAAACTCTGGACCCCACCCAGTTCAGGTTTGTGAAAGGCAGATCATGCCTTCTGAACCTAATCTACTTCTTTAAGGCAGTCACCAAAGCCGTAGAAGAGGGTATGGTGGTTCGCACAGCCTATCTTGACCTCGCCAAGGTGTTCAACACCATCCCCCATTCTGGAATTATAGCTAAACTCACTAAACTAGGTATAAATCCCTATGTCATAAGATGGGTTGCCAGCTGGCTCACTGAGAGAACCCACACTGTAAAAGTTGCAGACTCTAAATCTGACTTCAAACCAGTGGCAAGTGGAGTACTACAGGGTTCAGTCTTCTCTGAAGTACAGACTAACACAGAAGGCCTCTGGCTAACAAAGTTTGCAGATGATTGCAGACTAGGAGCCATAGTTGAGTCCCCAAATGATGTGGACATCCTACAGAAGGGTCTCACTGAGACAGATGCATGGTGTCAGAGGCATGGCCTCAAGCTCAATGCCAAAAAGTGAATTGTCATCGCCTTTGGTAAAACCTCTGTAACCATGAACTACCACATAAATGACTACTTAATGCCGAATGTGTGATAAGAGACCTTGGGACCCAGGTGGACAGTAGTCTCTCCTTTGATAATCACATTGCCACAGTAGTCAGAAAACTCTTCTATGTGGCACACCTCATCACAAAAGGGTTCTCATCTAGGAACAAAGAGGTCATTGTTCCCCACTACTCGGCACTCATTAGACCCATTATAGAGTACAACGACCCTTTTGGAATGTAATTCACAAGACATCTGCAGCAGCTGGAAAGGCCACAGAAGTACCTCATAAAGAGGATTACTGGTCTCAAACAGATGCCTTACACTGACTGTTTCAAAAAACTCCAGCTTTACTCTGTAACATATCGCCTACTCCAAGGATACCTCTGCCTAACATATAAAGCTATGTTAAACCTAGAGCTGTTGGACATGCTACACCTAAGGAAATCCCAGTCCCTCCAAGCTACACACTCAAGGGACCTAAACCTTGTCACCACAATAAACAGGACATGCTGGAGGGATAGATTTCTGTCCCAGAAACTTCTTATACTCTGGAACAAGCTACCCATCTATGTCAAGCAAAGTTCCTCATTAGCACTTTTCAAGAAAAATCTTGATGAGTGGATGGGAAATAGGAAATACACCCCGGGGATCACTTCTGTGGCTCTGCTCAACAGGGGCACAGGAAATTAACTTTCTTAAGTGGTGTAAGCCAGGGAACCTTATTGGCTAGGCTTACCTAGGCCCTTGGGCTGATAGCTTAGTACCTACCTATAAACATATGAATCTATTAATTAAAATGTACTTACATATCTATGATAGGCACAATACTTTAGTTAAAACCATATTTTCTTCCACATAGCACAACTCTGTGTTTAGGGCAGTATGTGTTGTGAATTATGTATGTATCCTACCCAGCTTGTATTACTTAGCTCATGAACGTCTATCCATCTGACGTATATTTATAAACAGTAATACTACCTATTTCATGGGAATGCATTTCCCAGGACTTCTTAAAGTCACACACATACAGGCCATTGTGAAGTATATTGCCATTCAAACTGAATGCAGTATATCTGTAATGACCATAGTTAAAAGAAATCTCTCCTGTAGCATTGAGAAGTAATAATCAGTCTTAAAATGTATGTGTTATTCATTCCATAGGTTTGATCCCCACCTTGTAGAACTATTTTTTTACAGTGTGCAATTCCCCAAAAAATTATTTCCCAAGTCATCCGATTTAACCTTCTAACGACAAAGGCTTACAAGCCAAGCCATTAAGCATGCCATTGTTGACCATTGGAAAAAATGTTTTTAAGATGAGCATCACACATGGCAAATCTCATTGACATGTTTCACACCTTCCTAGCTATTTGATAAAATCCCTCCCTCTTTTTTTGGCAAAGGATCTCTCTGCTTTTCATCCCACAAATGTAGTTGGCATGGGTGTGCATGTTTGCGCAATGGCTGTTAGAAATTAGATTGTAATTTGGCACAGATTCAGACATAAAGTTGCTTGACTTCTACAGACATGCCTTGTGAGGAAATGATGGTGGCAAATTTAGAGCACAAAAGTGGGGTGTTGGGGAGTCCAGGATGTTTGTGGCATTTCTTATGAAGCACTACAGCCATAGGCTGCTGCAGGGGAATTATACTGGGTCTCAGTATAAAGCTGAGATTTGGAACATCTTAGACAAGGCTGTCTCCAGTGCAACTGGCATTCCGCACAGTGAAGAGAACTGTTATCAGCACTATAGGGTCCTGAAATGGTGCATGGAGGACTTCCTTAGCTGATGGGAGGATGAGTTTAGAACTGCTGACATCCTTTGGTTGTGTAAGTATACTGACCCATCAGTATCCAACTATATAGAATGCAGTAGACAGCCAAGACCGGTATTCATAATGCTTTCAAGTTTCTTCTTATCTTCTCTATTGTACTGCTGCTGGAGACATTGCAGTGAACAGGGAGGCACACCAAGAGAGGTTAAAGCACCTCAGAGAGGTATGGGCTACATATGCATCTGCTCTTACTGTAAGCCTAATAACTACTGTAATTATATGCAGTATATCAATACTGAAATAAACAGTTGTATTTATGATATCATAGCAGTGCAATTAATTAAACGTACAACAGAATAACAAAGTAAGACCTTCCCATCATACCTGGATGCGGCAAAGTTGTACAGACTGGATAATCATAAATTTGTATCCAGTGAATGGATCAAATTCTCTCTCTTTATTGTCTCACTGCCACCCCTTCTCTCTCAATTTATTTTTTTGAAGGAGAATGTTTTATATGACTTAAAAATGTTCTATTGTCATACATTTATGCTTACAAAAATGGCTTTCAGTAGAGAGAGGTAGATTGACCAATGCGGAGTGGGCCACTATCCCTCCACAGGTTGCAGCACAAACACCCAGCACTTTGGGGCCCCAACCTATCAGTGTGGCCCCCACAACCCCCTGCCTACCTGCTCCATCTGCGTAAGGTAGCTTTGCTCTGGCTGCTGGTGCACTGGTACCTTCCAGGAGAAACAGTACTGGAGGTGGTGATTTTGCCACCTATCAAAAGCTGACAGGGCTGGTGGAGGGTGTGGTGACTGTGCCCTGGCCCAGCAATCAAGGAACCTCAATCCTCACCACTAACTCCAGGGAGGTTGTCTCATAGAAGAGGAAAGGATAACTAATGTGCACAGTAAAATACAATTCCCTTAAGTGCACACAGAGATCACAGTCAGTCTGGGGCTGGTTGCTCCCTTGCTCTCCAGGTCCCCAATAAGACTTCCCACTGGCATAGCTATAGGGTCCAGATCTCAGCTTTGCTGTCAAGCTAACCTCCAGTACCCTCTCTGTCCAACCAGTGCTTCATGTCCTTGCCCAGGTAGCTGACACACCACACATACATTTTGAGAAGAGGTTATACAACCACACAGACCCTCTTGGGAAAAAGGCTGGCACAGGTTCTTCTGCTATGCCCCTTTACCCAGGCTATATGGTAGTAATTACTGCCACCACCAGCTAATAAATATCAACTATTCAAATGCCCTTAAAAGGGTGTCCAATTATTACTGTGCAATATTATTATCCAATGGTAGTATGACTAACAATCAAGGCTTACTTTAGAGTGGCCTATTACAATAACCTCTATAAATATGCAATGTACTCTAGAGCTTATCTCTACACAAATCAGCCACAGGTAGAAGGTTTTAAAAATATTTAATAATGAATAATTAAAACACAAGACAAAACTACTACACCACATAGAAGAGTTCAGAGATCACACAGAAACTTGAAATAATACAGTAGGACAGGTCTGATTTCAAAGAAAAATACCTAATTAATCTTTACTAGCTTTAACTATTCCTACAAGAAATCACAGTGCTAAAACTTACATGTGAGCATAAGGCAGAGTGCTGGTAAGTTGGATATCCAAAGTCAAAATGCTCCCAGGTCTCTTGTGAGAAATAGTATTTAAACATTACTAACAAACATGTCTCTAAGGCCCTCCCAAAATTACATCAATTTTGATATTTAGGTTTTCCCAGTATTCGTATTGCATCATCTTAACGCCTGGTCTGAGTTATCAGGACACAAATTGCATTATTTAGCAATCTAACACCGCACAGAAACTTGAAACAATAGAAGACATTTCACATGTATATTCTAACAGAAATTAGAGCAATAAAGCACATTCTACATATAAATTCTGGTCATAGACTTTAGCCTTAAAACAATGGGCATGAAACCTTCATCCAGCCGCACTGGAGCCAAATTCTTATATGAAAGGATCACAACATGCTTCACTGGGCCAGTAGAGTTCCACATTTCACAGTAATCTTTTACACTCAAGAAAACATGCCTGTATTTTACATTTATTTACAAATGCCAGAATTATATATAACATTCTATTTGACTAGGCTGGCAGCCTTCACCCATCTCTCCCCAATCATCACATCTCTTCCCCCCTGGGGAACTCAAGCAAGTTTTTCAAGTGCCCCTTGAGAAACGTCACTTGAGAGTGTCAGGTCTATCTGGGTGTACCTCACCCCATTCCCTGTCTTGAGAGCCCATCTGCATTGGCAGCATATGCTTGCAACCTCAGACTTGGCATTTTGCTGGTTGGCTCTGTTTAACCATGTTAGAGAGTTGTGATCTGTCATCACAGAGAATTTTCTTCCATACAGATAAGGCTGAAGTTTTTGTAGTCCCCACACTATGGCTAGACATTCATTTTCTACCGTTGCATAGCATTCCTCCCTGGGTTGGAGCCTATGACTGAGATAAACCACTGGGTGCTCTTCTCCCTCTGAAGAAATCTGGCTAAGTACAGCCCCCACCCCATAGTTTGAAGCATCCACCTGCACAACAAAGTATTTGCTGTAGTTTGGACTGGCTAACACAGAGGGTCCTCCCAAAGCTTCCTTAAGCTTCTGAAATGCCTGCTCACATGCTGGGGTCCACACTACCTTATCTGGCCTGTTTTTCCTTGTCAGGTCTGTGAGGGGAGCAGCTATGGTACTATAATTAGGAACAAACTTTCTGTAGTACCCTGCTGTCCCTAAGAATGCCCTCACCTGCATTTTGGTAAAAGGTGCACACCATGCCTGAATAGCTTCCACTTTGGCAGGTTCTGGCCTTATCTTACCACTCCCCACTCTATGTCCAAGGTAGGAGACCTCTGCCATACCCACCTGACATTTGCTCGGCTTAGTGGTCAACCCTGCCCTCTGTAGTCTGCCTGGCACCTCCCTAACATGCTGAATGTGCTCTTGCCAGGAATGGCTGTAGATAGCAATATCATGCATGTAAGCAAGGGCAAATCCTCCTGCTCCTGCTAAGATATGATCTACCAGCCTCTGGAAAGTCACTGGGGCATTCTTCATCCCAAAGGGCATCTTTTCAAACTCATACAAGCCAAAAGGAGTCAAAAAGGCTGACTTCTCTCTAGCACTGGGAGTCAAGGGCGCCTGCCAGTAACCCTTGGTAAGATCAATTGTTGTAAGATACTTAGCCCCACTCAGCTACTCTAGGGCCTCATCTGTCCTAGGCATGGGGTAAGCATCTGACTCTGTGTGACTACTTAATTTCCTGAAATCCACACATAACCTGCTGCTGCCATCCTTCTTTGGCACCAGTACCACTAGTGAGGCCCAGGGACTGTTGGACTCTTGAATCACCCCTAGTTCCAACATCTCCTGCACCTCTTCCCTCAGAGTCTGTTTGACTCTCTCAGGCACCCTATAAGGGGCCTGCCTAATAGGCCTTTGGAGTCCTGTATCCACCTGGTGCTGCACCAGGTGGGTGCACCCTGGTTTCCCAGAGAACACCCCCCCCAAATTCCTGCAATACTGCTCGGATTTCTCGAACCTGGGTAGGAGATAGCTGGGACATTGCTACCCCTTTCACCGAGGTGTCAGCCTGAGCCTCACTGAGGAGATCAGTCACAAGATCTCTCTCAGACTCCTGCTGCAATCCACTGCAAATGCTCAGCACAAGGGCCTCCCTATCATGGTAAGGTTTCATCATGTTAACATGGTACAATTTGTGCCCCTGCCATCTGCCTAGCACTTCCATCATGTAGTTAACATCACTTACCTTTCATACCACCTTGTAGGGTCCCTCCCAAGCTTCTTGCAAGTTGTTGTGTCTGACAGGGATGAGAACCATTACCTGCTGCCCTACAGCATACTCTCTAGCTCGAGCATTCCTGTCATACCACACCTTTTTCTGTTGTTGGGCTTCTGCCAGGTTCTCCTGGGCCAGGCCAATGAGTTCCCTGAGCCTTGTCCTGAGGTTCAGGACATATGCCACAACAGACTTCTTGTGAGACTCACACTCACCTTCCCACTCATCTCAAATTAAATCTAGAGGTCCCCTCACCCTATGCCCATGCAGCAACTCAAAGGGTGAAAAACCCTGTGGATTCCTGGGGAACCTCTCTGTAAGCAAACAACAGATGGGGCAAATATTTGTCCCACTCCCTCTTAAACTGATCTGCAAATGCCCGTAGCATGGACTTGATTGTAGAGTTTAACCTCTCAACAAGACCATTAGTGTGGGGATGGTAGGGGGTGGTCTTCATGTGTTTCACCCCACAGGACTTCCACAAACAAGCCAGCAGGTCTGACATAAAATTGGCACCTCTGTCAGACAGTATTTCCTTTGGGAAACCTACCCTGCTGAAAATCTCTAGCAAAGCATTTGCCACCTTCTCTGCCTCAATGGAGGACAAAGCCACTGCCTCAGGGTATCGTGTAGCATAATCTACAATCACTAGGATATACTTTTTCCCTGTGGAACTTGGGGTACTCAGAGGACTCACAATATCCATATCTAGCCTCTGAAATGGCTCCTCAATCACAGGCAAAGGCATCAAAGGAGCTCTCACCTTGTCTCCTGCCTTACCTATCTTTTGGCACTGCTCATAGGTCCTGCAGTACTCTGTTACATCTCTGGAAATTTCAGACCAATAGAAGTTTTGCATAATATGCCTCTTTGTACATTTTATGCCCATATGACCTGCAAAGGGAATATCACGGGCTATGGCTAGATGCGCCAGATGGTAAGCTCTAGGCACTGCCAGCTGCTGTACTCTCTCACCTTCTAGCCCTCCCTCAGGGGTCCACTCTCTGTACAGTAACCCTTTGTTCCAGTATACAGATTCCCCCTTCCCTTGAGAATCAGGTGCCTCCCTAGCTACCTGCCTCAGGCCTTGCAATGTAAGGTCTGAGAGCTGAGCCTGCCCCAACTCCCTCCTTGTAACCCTTCCCAGCTCCCCTTCCACAGGAAGTCTGGCATCCTCTGACAGCGGTGCCTCACTGTCAGCCTGGGTACTACTACACACCTCTTCCTTTGCAGTCACTCTGTCCAAGGGACCATCAGTACCCACAAGCAGTTGTGGCTCACATTCAGTCTCACTGCTACAGAGCAGCTCCCTCCCTGAAGTAACCACCTCAGCAGTCCTGGCTGCAAGTATGCAGTCTGTCTAGGTCTGCCCCAGGCTACCAGACTCACATGCTTGTCTCCTAGCCTTACTGCATGTAACTGCTTAAGTACATAGTACTGCCTCATCCAAATCCTTTCCTCTCAGGACATCTGCAGGATGGTAGTTCCATGCCTCTGTTGTCTCAAGACAACCACTGTTGGCATTTTGTCTTTCCCACTTACTGGCTCTTTCACTTTTTTTCCCCACCTTGTCTCTGTGGACATCTGTATGCCACATGGCCCCACTGGTTGCATTCAAAACATTTAACTCTAGCTCCTGGACATGTACCTGGACTAGTGGCTTCCTCTGCTACTGGCGGATTCTGTTGGAGCAGTCTGTGCTGCCCACCATGGGTTCCTTTAGTCCCATGAGCAGTACTGGGGGTCTCCTTCCTGTGCAGGGCTGCCCTGCTTGCTAGGTATAGGTCTCCCTTCTTCCCCAACTCTACTGAAGTAACACACTGTCTATCAGCTAACCAGATCCTCATGTCCTCAGGCAATGTGCTAAGGGCTTGTTCCCTTACCAAAATGTCTGCCAGCCCTTCAAAAGTGGTGACCTGACATCCACTCATCCAGCTATGAAACTAAGTGCTCAGTTCAGCAACATATTCACATACATTTTCATCTGCCTTGTGTCTATGCTCACAAAACCTTTTCCTATACATTTCATGTGTTAAAACATTCTAATAAATGTCTTTTTACAGCAGTATAATCAAAACAGTCAATGTCATGCATTTTTGCTAAAAAAGTTACAGCTTTACCATGGAGTAAGGGGGTCAGGAACTGTGCCCAGATCCCTTGGTCAGCTTCATACTGTTCACATACCCGCTCAAACATATGAATGAAGATATCAAAATTATCCCCCTCTTTAAACTGTGGAAGAAATTTACTGACCTTTTGTGCTTCTGGGGTCCAGTTACTCCCATCCCCATTACCTCCATGACTCTTAGGAAGAGTCAGCATTTCCCTCTCATGCCTCGTCTGCCGTTCATTTTCCTCAGCTTGTAGACTCCTAATTTTCTCAGCTGTTTTTAGTTCCATATGCCTGGCCTCCAATGCAAGTCTCTTTAGCTCCAGATGGATTTTTAAGTCCACTGCAGAAAGGTTGAGCTTTCCATTCTCCGAGGATATTGTATCACCACTGTCAGTCTGATTGTCCTCCAGGCTGCTGTTTTCTGATGCAGCTGTAACCAAGGCTGCAAACAGGTCTGCTTTAGTCAGGTTTCCATGCACCAGTCACCTAGCCTGGCACATCTCCACCAGCTGGCTCCTTGTCAGCTTTCTATACTCTTCTAGTGACATGCTGCCTGCTCACCCTGACTAACACTAAGCTAACAAAAGAAATAAAACAATTGTGATCTGAACTCTGAGTATACACTGCATGGCTGTTTTAGAGTACAAAACACTTTTAGAGATCACTGTACATAAGCTACAGGAATTCACTCTACCCCACACCACTACAAGCCAATTAGTATGTGAAGTAGATCCCACTACTACCAAACACTTGTGATGACCATGTCCTGGCCCAGCAATCAAGGAGCCTCAATCCTCACCACTAACACCAGGGAGGTCATCTCCTAGAAGAGGAAAGGATAACTAATACACACAGTAAAGTACAATTTCCCTTAAGTGCACACAGAGATCACAGTCAGTCTGGGACTGGTTACTCTCTTGCTCTCCAGGTCCTCAAGAAGACTCCCCACTGGCACAGCTATAGGGTCCAGACCTAGCTGGCAAGCTACACTCCAGTACCCTCTCTGTCCAACCAGTGCTTCATGTCCCTGCCCAGGTAGCTGATACACTACACACACACACTTTGAGAAGAGGTTATACAACCACACAGACCCTCCTGGGAAAAAGGCTGGCACAGGTTCTTCAGCTATGCCCCTTTACCCAGGCTATACTGGGTATACAAATAATATACAATCACATACAACCTTGATGCACATAAATAATTTTTATCTCTCTCTTCTGCATTGGAACATTAAGTATTGCTTTTAATTAACAGTCCACATTGTCCATGTGCAAGCATATACCATTGCTAATACCAGTACCATCCATTACGGTTTACAAACCATCATGACTTCTTCATTGTCCATCATGTGTTTCACAAGTGTGTGTGCCTCATGTACACAAAACAGGTATATGTCAGTCTCAGTTCTGCAATATACATTAGTGACAGCATAGCTGACCTCAGCCAGCAGTATATATTTATTATTAATCTTAAGATTGCATTTACTCCTTCATAACAACAAATATGTTTTTCCACAAAAATTTCATCACAATATCTTCTCTGACACAGAATGGGAAACTAATCCCATCTACACTGCACTGTTACCCTGTAGAAGTCTGACTTCTGCAGTGGTGATTGTGTTAAGCACTGCATCTTTTAGACTGTGTAACCTAGAAAGGTAGGTGGTTCTAATCTCACAGCAGTCAACTTGTGTGTGTATGTGGGTTGTGTACAGAGTCATGTAAATATGACCTTATGTACTGTTGGCCTCAGTGAAGTAGTAATCTAGAGAAACATTTACACAGTAGAGTGAGTCCACATCGATGTCAGACCCTTTTCCCAATATCATCTTCTCAGCAGCACAACACTGATGTCATTATCTATAAAGTACACCTTCCCACTGTAGAAGTGAAACTTCTAGTGACACTGGTGTTAAGTACTGTGTCCTCCAGATAGTTAGATAGCCTGGAAGAACTTTTACACTGCAATGTGAATCCACAAAAGTGCCAAACCCTTCTCCCAATATCATCTTCTCTCCAACACAAAGCTGCTAAGGTCCTCTATAAAGTTTACACTCAGAGCATAGAAGTCAGACTTATGCAGTGGTATGTGTAGTAGGTACTGTTCACTCTAGATTGTGTAATTACACAAGTAGGGGGATCTAATGTCAGAAAAGTCAACTTGTGTGGGTGAAAGTGGTGCATAGTATTACTACAGGATTAATTCAATAGCTGTGCTCATTTAACTCCCACTCATGAGACACATTTACAAGGTAAGATCAAGCCCACATCTTTTCTGTCTGTCCGCAAATGCATATTATCTGCAACATACTGATGAGGTTATCATTTCAATAATGCACTCTCACACCACTAAAGTCAGACCTCTGCTGTGGTGTGTGTGTATGATACACTGGCAAGTAGACTGTTTCAGTAAATATTGAGGGAGTTTGATTACAGCAGTGAGACTCCCCTGCTGTGTGTGTGTGTGTGTGTGAATGGAAATGGTTGCAGGAGTGAGTCACACCTCTTAGTATTGACAACATTTAGAATCCCACATAGCTGTAGAAGTCATTTTTGCACACCCAGCACCTTTGCATGAGGGCTGATGCCATCTCTTCAAAGATGCCATGTGGCTCAAATGCAGTCAGCCTTCTTCTGTGGTCTGTGCCTGTAACACACTTTCATGTAGATTGTGTCAGTAAATAGGTGGGGAGTTCAAATACAGGAATGGTGTAGGGGGGGTGTGGTAATGGTTGGGTTAAGTTTGGTGTTTACAATACAAAGTGCAGGGGTTGAGTCTCACAAGGGATAAATAATTAGGCTTAAAAAAAATGGCGGCAGGGCAGTTAGCTTAGTACTAATCCATGAACCATGAACCATGACTGTCTTTTCTGAGTGTGTTTCTTCCTCTTATTGTGCAGAACAAGCTGCAAATACATATATTATGTATATCTATACAGTGTGCTTCAGCTGTGCAACCACAGTTTAGTGAAAACTTGAAGGTAATACACAATGGTGATGTAATTCATTGAAATGTGCCATGTCACCATTGTAAAATAAATCTCGAGTTGTGCTCAATCCTTCATTAGCTTGTGATGTTAGGTATATAGTTCAAATCCTGATGTCACTACTTACAGTGTACATGTTGTTAACAGTGTTGTCAGATACATGTGCTATGCTCATGTGTTAATGTTGTTTTCGTCATATACAAGTTTAGTCTAAATTTACTTTTGAAAGACTATATTGAAGACAGATGCTGTCATTTTAATGCATTGTCCTTCCATACCAGTTGTAGTGAGAAGCCATTGAGGACATGAGATTATGTAATGTATGTTGTTGTCTAAGTAAGATGTGTTCCAATGCAGGATTATATCCACATTGTACATACTTGCTGTTCTACCATCATAATGCCAACAGCATAGGGTCACAGGTGTCTTTGGGTATCCCTAGCATCAGATAAGGTTGTCTGACATACAGTTTGCGTATACCTAGCATGAGGCAATGTTGTCTGACATACTGCAAGATGTTTTCTGAGTAATTACAGGGCCACATATTCCTTGAATCATACATATGATGTAATACTTTCACATAACCACATGTATGACAATTTGCGATGCACTTATACCATGGCATGTTCAGTCAGCCCACTATGGTGTTGATTTTCTCATTGCTTAGGTAAGTGTTCCAAACCAGGATTGAGTGACTGTAAACATTTGCGTGTCATTAACTGTTCCTCAAAAATGACATCCATCACTTCTTTTGTGTAGATATAGAATGGCAGAGGCCTCCTCATCCTTTTTCTCAGATAAAAATTATGGGCAAATAAGGTAATGATGATTTAGTGACTTCACATAGGTGAAATTCAACAATTCCACTGTGGCGCATGTGATTAATAGCCAAATTGTTAGTTGAAGGAGTTGTACATCTTGATGATCAATTGTAGCACAGAGAATCATTTTGTGTAAATGTACTGATGTCACACAATAGCCATTGCATTGCATCAGTTATATCCCTTGATTTGTTGCAAGAACATATGCAAACATGACTTTAGACTTCATGGCAGTAGACATTTATTCTTCCACTGTTAAGGTGAGAATGTTACTGTGGCACATGCATTGAGTACTATGGTATAGACAAGTGTGCTCCAGTTCTTGGGTGGTATGTGTACAAACATACAGAGAAACCTTCCTTGACTACAGAACATTGATATAGGACTGAACACAATTGTGTGTACATAAGCATAGTCAGTTAACTGTCACTGGTCTTACATGCTGATATGACATTCATTATCAGGGATCCTTTCTTAATTCACACATTAATTTCAATTGTTTGTGACAATATCCATTGCTACCTCCTGTGGCAGATGAGAACAATACACAGCTCTGTGGAATACATTGCATTATAGTGTGGTGTTTGCATCTGTTCTTATCTGTCTCACCACCTAAGTGCCATGTTCAAGCATAGTCTTACATCAGGATTTGTGCCCACTGAATGGTGCACAGCAACAGTTATCCCACTCCACAAAGGGGAGCAACCACTGATCCCAGAAACTATTGCCCTATTAGCCTGATGAACCTGGTCTGTAAGGCCATGGAATGTATCATCATGGAACTCATAAACAAAGACATTGGCAACCTCCAAACTCTGTCCCCACCCAGTTCGGGTTTGAGAAAGGCAGATCATGCCTCTTGAACCTGATCAACTTCTTTGAGGTAGTCACCAAAGCTGTAGATGAGGGTAAGGTGATTCACACAGTCTATCTTGACCTCGCCAAGGCTTTCGACACCATCCCCCATTCTGGAATTATAGCTAAACTTACTAAACTAGGTATAAATCCATACTTCACAAGATGGGTTGCCAATTGGCTCACTAAGAGAACCCACACTGTAAAAGTTGTAGACTCCAAATCTGACTTCAAACCAGTGACAAGTGGAGTACCACAGGGTTCAGTCCTGGGACCACTCCTGTTTGGTATCTACTTCTCTGAAGTACAGGCTAACACAGAAGGCCTTTTGCTAATGAAGTTCACAGATGACTGCAAACTAGGAGCCATAGCTGAATCCCCAAATGATGTGGACATCCTACAGAAGGGCCTCACTGAGACAGATGCCTGGCGTCAGAGCCATGGCCTCAAGCTCAATGCCAAAAAATGCATTGTCATCCCCTTTGGTAAAAACTCTGTACCCATGAACTACCACATAGGCGGCAGTCCATTTAACGCCAAATGTGTGATAAGAGACCTGGGGACCCAGGTGGACAGTAGTCTCTCTTTTGATAACCACATCATCACAGTAGTAGGGAAATCCTTCTATGTGGCACACCTCATCACAAAAAGGTTCTCATCTAGGAAAAAAGAGGACATTGTTCCCCTCTACTCGATGCTCATTAAACCCATTATAGAATACAATGGCCCTTTTGGAATGTACCTCACAAGACATCTGCAGCAGCTGGAAAGGCCACAGAAGTACAAAAGAGGATTACTGGCCTCAAAGAGATGCCCTACACTGACCGTCTCAAAAAACCCCAGCTTTACTCCGTAGCGTATTGCCTCCTCCGAGGTGATTTCTGCCTAACATATAAAGCTATGTCAAACCCAGAGCTGTTGGACATGCCACACCTAAAGAAATGCCAATCTCTCCGAGCTACACGCTCTAGGGACCTAAACCTTGTCACCACAATAAACAGGACATGCTGGAGGGATAGATTCCTCTCCCAGAGACTTCCTATACTCTGGAACAAGCTACTCATCTATGTCAAGCAAAGTTGCTCATTAGCACACTTCAAGAAAAATCTTGATAAGTGGATGGGAAATAGGAAATACACCCCGGGTATCACTTCTGTGGCTCTGCTCAACAGGGGCACAGGAAAATAACTTTCTTGGGTGGCATAAGCCAAGGAACCTTGTTGGTTAGGCTTACTTAGGCCCTTTTGCTGATAGCCTAGTACCTAGCTATGAACCTATGAACCTATGTCTGCATAATAACTGTATCAGGCATAAGTGTCTTTCACAAGAGTATTATGTATGTCACACTCTGCTCCTACATTTATAACACCAAACAGCATACATGTGGGATACATAACCAATAGAATATTACACTGCATAATTCCCTTCAAGGGTGATCCTCCTCATACATGTGTTATGCCTATTTCTGTGCTGTATGCAGTTAATACAAAGCTCAGTGGTAACATTGATGGGATGGGTTAGATTTTTGCAAAAGGAGATTGTGGCTTCTGGGCCATTTGTATTTTCCAACATGTTATATTGATGAAATTCACATTATGCAAATACCCCGTATGGTATGTCCTTGCTAACTGTCATCTCATTTCATCTTGTAAATAACATTCACATCTCATGTAATCCCCCTCTGTTACTATGTTACTTTGTTTAACAGTCACATCATATTCATAGATTAGTACTAAGCTAACTGCCCTTGCAAGCCATTTTAAGCCTAGCCAATTATCCTTTGTGAGACTCAAACCCTACACGTTGTGTTTATAAGGCAAACACCTTAACCATTAGGCCACCTTCCCAACTTATATCATGTCTGCTTTTATTTACCTATCTTTACTCAGGAAGTGTGATACGGTAATTATTATGACATGCATATTGCAATATTGCACAGTTTTATTATTACAAATTTGTCTTTGTGACATTAGCACCTTGAAATCAATTTTTTTAGTACAATCTAAACATTTACCCTATCCTGTTATGCATTTTCTATACATCTCTTTGATTTCTGTGCACATTGTCCACAGTACACTTTTCACTGTCTGCTAATCCATATATTGTAGTTGCCCTTGCCATTTACCCTCCCTTGTTAATTCTTTATGTATTCATGTTTCATTTATGTGTGCATTGGACTCTGTACACTTTCCCTGCCTGGTACAGTTTGCATTATTTGCCCTATGTAGCTTTTTGTGCTGTCTGTGAGACCATACTTAACAGGTTTGCCCATAAGCAGGATTGCTTGTTTACTTTGTGTGCTGTTGCTGCTCAACACATTTTCATTGATGCCAACACTGTTGCTGGCCATGAAAACATGCCTGTATTTGGGTAAGCATAATGAACAACATGCACATGTGATTAGTGCTGCTACTCGTTTTACTAACACGTAAACATTGTGTAGCCTTCGCACAAAGCCTGCACAATGCTTATAAATCCCAGGGTTAATTTTCACACACTAATTTATTTATTTATTTATTTCACATGTGTAGAATGGGAGTGTCCGACTGCGCTAAAGCCCTTTTTCAGCGTCGGCCCGGGGAGAAAAGCTCCAAATAGTACAAACAATTTAACATAACATAGAATATCATGGTAATTTAAAAACACATGCAGTAGTCACAGGAGTTTACATTAAAGTAATAAAATATACAACTACTGATATTTCTACACCTAAGAAAATATTGAGCTCTTGATATGCACAGTAACACAAAATGTTGATTTTACATTCTGAATACAATAATATTAGGAAATGGTAATTACATTTCTAAAAAATGAATAATGATGACAGATCACATTACGTCAGGATGCATTATCTTCCATTGAAAGCTTCTTTAGCTGACATGTCAATAGAGTAAGTATTTTGGTTGTTTTTTTCATTGTCAAATGTGTGGGGTCAGACTGAGAATGGCAAACAATGTGGCTTAAAGAGTTTTCTCTTTTCCCCATTGTTGTGTGATCTGAAGGGGTAGGGGCTTTGCCTCCTGCAGAAACATATTTTGTTTTATGCACTTTCGATTGAATGTGATGTGCAGTTAATGTACTTTATCTTTTTTTTTTGAGTGTTGTCAAGAGGTACGTTCAATGATTGACACTAGATTTATATATATATATATATATATATATATGTGTGTGTGTGTGTGTGTATATATATATATATATATATATATATATATATATATATATATATATATATATATATATATATATATTTATATATATATATATATATATATATATATATGTATATACACACACACCTCTGAGCATCTGAGCATTATGACTCATATGACTGGATTTTCAAAATCAAATGAAAGGGTTTGAAAGATGAGTATTATCTTAATTTTCTGAGAAGAAGGTGTAGCGTCCATATAATTACAAAATGTTCACCAAGGTACCAAAATACACCAATAAATATCTACAGGTACCACCAAGGATCAAATACCAGATGCTTAGATGTAAAAAGAAAGCTTTAATAAAAGGCGAAAGAAACACATACACTTCTGATGTTAACGCTCATAACTGATACGTATTTATATAAGTATTTTAAATGAAAACATATCAGTTATGAGCATTAATGTCAGAAGTGTATGTGTTTTTTTTTCGTCTTTTATTAAAGCTTTGTTTTTACATCTAAGCATTTGGTATTCAATCCTTAGTGGTACCTCTGGATATTTATTTCCATATAATTAATTACACTGAGTTTTAGTATAGGTGCAGTTTAGTTATTTGATAATGTTTGCATGCTTAAAGAAGTCTAAATGTAAAACAGGTCAGGCTAAATCTGATTATGAATATCACATCACTATGCCTAAATCAAAGAAAATGAAAGATAAGCTAGGATAGAGGCATAGTGAGGTAAATCCAACTGATGTTTATTTTATCAAATAGACAATAGACTAAAATTTGACATTCACATATCCATGACTATAAAAAAAGTCCACAAAAAACTAGGAGCGTTATACAGAAATAAGCAATTTCTCACCAAAGCAGCAAAGATTTCAATAGCAAATTCCCACCTTATCTCCACCCTACTTTATGCCTCTCCAATATATACCAACCTAAGGGAATGTGATCTAAACAAGCTAGAGACCTGCTACAACAAAATCGCCAAATTCGCCACAGGGGCATCCTACCGTAGTCACCACTGTCTCTCACTTGCTGAACTGGGCTGGCTTGAACTCCCTCACCTCCTTCAGTGGTATCAACTCTCACTCACCCACAAACTAGTAAACCATCCACTAAATGTCCCATCCCTCCAGAATCTACTCCAACCCTATCGCACCACCAGACTACTAAGATCCAGCAGCAAAAATCACTTGCCGATCATTAAAGCCAATAACTCTGCTGGTGAAGCACTATTCTCTTGCGCTATAGCCAAATTATGGAACTCACTCCCACCCACAATTACCTCCGTACCATCATGCACCCACTTCAAAACTTTACTAAAAGTGCAACTAAAAACATGCTGGCTATGCCCTTGCGACTCCCACTCTAATATCATCCACCCCATCCAACCACTACCTTTCTTTCCAATCCACTAACTACCTTGATTATTGCAAGCTCAGATGCTCATAAGCCAGTACTTACTATACAGCACGAACTTCTTCTTCTTGTAACATTTGTTAATGTCTGCTATGCACTTCACAAATAAAGATTCTAGTTGTCTACTGACGTACTATGTTCTTCATCTGTAAATATGTTGTAAGTAATTGCTATGTAAATTGTTAATCACTATGTAATCCAATGTAAATACTGTCTGTTTATTTTAACTGTGGAGCTTTTCTCCATGGGCCTCCACTGAAAATGGACCTACATCCAGTCGGACACTCCCGGTCAACAAATTTAAATAAATAAATAAATAAAAATAAAAAAATGTACTGAAACTTAAAAACAGGTTCTTGCTGTTGTTTGATCTTCTTTATTATCATTTAACAATTATTTGCAATATTGATAACTTAATTCCTATTGACAACCATGTGGCAGCTGTTCATTGTTTATGAACTAGTATTTTCTAGGTTAAATTATTATAATGATGTGTATCTAGGGTTACCCACATTTGACTAAAGCTACCTTCATTTGCTGCAAAATTCTGTAGTTAGCATACCAGTTGGGTTTCTAAGAGTTGCTCATATTATTAAAATTTAGTGCGTTTGTAATAGTTTTGTTAGGTCTATCATCAACAAGATGTTACTTCATATAATATAATATAATATAATATAATATAATATAATATAATATAATATAATATAATATAATATATAATACCCTACCAGGCTAGGTGACAGTTACTTAAAAAATTAAATTCTGCCATCTAGCTGGAAACCTTTATTTAACCATCGAAGAGCTAGTGAAAAATCAAATAAACAGTCAGTATTTTATTTTGATAATCCACTTTTGTAAAAATCCTTAAGCACTAAACAATAAGTGGAACATGACACAGTTATGAGTAAAAAGAATAAAGAATAAATTAAGACAATCTAGTATTCATGACAGCATAAAAAAGTAAAAAAAAATGTTGTGGACCTTCAAAGGTTTGACTAAAAAGTATGTTTTCAAATGAGAGAAGTCAGATTCAAGTAGACAGTTTCTTAGCTACATAGGCAAACTATCCAAAGATTGAAGGTTACCAATGAAGTAGCATGGAGCTAGTTAAATTCAGCCACATCCAAGGAGCATTAAGCAGTTCAGCAGAAGAGAGATACAGAACTTGACTGCAGTGTGGGATTTCAACATTTGTTTTAGATAAACAGCAATAAGGCTATATAATGTCTTATAAGTCAGAAAAAATGGAAATAATGTGAAATCTGACAGCTAATGCAGAAACTAAGAGAAACATATAAATATGTATGAACTGGTCAGAATTTAGTCAATAATATGGTGGCATAATTGTGCCACCAGTTGAAACTAACATATTTCAGCAGCAGGGAGACCAATGCAAAAGGAATCACACTGGTCAGATCAGAGTGAAACAACATTATGAACAGCTGTCTCAAGGTCTTTATCTCAACATATACATTTAATTCTGGAAATGTTCTTTAAATGGAAAAAAGAGGCCCTTGTTGTCACTTCATTTCCAGATTACACCAAGAATGCAAAGAAGACAAAATGTCCCTTACAAGTTGTATTCTAGGTTTAAGGCCCAAGTTTGTTGAAATATGAGCTGAAGACCAAACATTTAAACCTCTGTTTTAGGGGGGATATAAGCATAGCTAGTTTTCATTATACCATTTAAAGATATTGCAGTGTAAGTGGCATAACAGCTAGCACACTTGGCTTTGGTGCAGAAGGCTATGGGCTCTATTGCCACACCATTTAGACTGATTACTGACAGTGCAGCATAAGTAGGATGCTTCACTCCTGAGAGTGTCATCCTCTGGATAAGGCATTAAAACGAGGCCCCATATGCTTGAGTTGATGATAACTCCGGTCATTGCAAAAATCCCACGGAACCTATTGAAAAGAGTAGGAGTCTTTTATTTTTATACTAAAAGAACTCTTATTTACAACATATTTACACATTTTTACAAATGTACAAATATATAAATATATAAATATGCTTATACATTTGCATAATTTCCTTTCCTATCATACTAAATTTTAATCCCTAATAGACCCCCCATTCCTTTTTCCATAACCACCATCTGATTTGACTTAATATTTTTGCTAAATCCATTTAGCATTAAACATGGTTTAATTTATTCTTTCATTCCATATAACCCATATGATATAAAATAATTTTGTATTTATTATTTTAATATACTCTTTACTTCTATTCTTATTATATCCAAATTTAATCATATCCATGTTTATTTTATCCATTTCTTCTATATTTTAAAAAAATCTTCTTTACATAGTTTTCCCCATAACTTTTTTATTCTGTTACATTTCAAAATCACATGTTCAGTAGTTTCTTCTTCTTGATAATGTAAATATATTCTATCACTTTTCTTTTTATATGGTATATTTCCTTTTACTAGTAATTGTCTATTACCAGTCTACACAAACGATCTTGACATTCTACTTTCTGATTACACCATTTGTTTGTTATTTTTAAAACTTTCATTTTTCTCATGGTTTTACATAGTAATGTTTTATCATTTATACCATACTTTTGCTAGCCTTTTCTATATCATCAGTTTTTATTTTCCACAAAAATATTTTTTTCTTGATAACATTTTATTTCTTCATTTATATACACTTTTTCTCTTTTACTCTTTTTATCATACCCCCAAATTATATTTAAACAATGTTGCTACCAATATCTAATCTTTTTCATTTATCCACTTTACCACTTTGTACAAATTTAATGAAGTAGCATATACTAGTGGGTTAATTATCCCTAAACCTACTTCATTTGTATTTACATACAAAACTAATCTTTTTACTGTATTTAGTGTAGAATCCCATATAAATAAAAAAATATCTGCAACAATTCCTTTTCAAATACTGTTGGCAACATAAATGCACTTACTAAGTATGTTATTTTCCCATCAGTGCTAAATTTATCAACTGAGCCTTTTTTCTGAATGGTAATTTGTATGGTCTCCAGAAAAGGCATGTTTGTTTTATTTCTTCTATTGTCTTTTTCCCCATTGAATTCTACTTAAAAGTTTATTCCCAAATGTTATACCTAACACAGGAATGTAATTCATTGTAAAATATATGCCCTCTATCTTTACTAAATCAACTAAACCTTTACTTTTCACTTTATTTAAAGGTATCCCTATCACCTCTAGACAATCATTTGTGCAAAGTAGTACTTCCTTTATCCAAATTTTGTTTTTTGCAATTATTATAATGTCATCCGCATATGTTAACAGAACTGGAATTCTTAACCCTTCAGGTGTTATATACCCTGACTCCTTCAGTTTGTAATTAATTGTGCATACTATTTCATTCATAACTAATGCAAACAGTATACAACTTATTCTACATTCCTATCTTACACCACTTTGCATATGTGCTTTTTGGCTTATCCAGCCATTTACAAGTAATTTTACTTTATTATTACCATACGCTGACTTACATAATTTCTTAACATTTCTCAGTTATACTATATTCTTTCATTACTACCCATAAGATTTCATGCCCAATTGTATCATACACCTTATTAAGGTCTCCTTTCATGAGATTCACTTCTTAATAATCATTTTTATTCAACACTATTGGTCTTCATTTTTTTAATTGCCTTCTATCTTCCTTCTTCTATATGAATTTAAGTATTTCACTGCATAAGTCTTTATATATAAAACCATCATTTAGCTATTCATTCAAAATCTTTAATTTTTTTATGCCCTTAAATTTTTACATACGTCATACCATATTCTATCTGATCCTGCAGCTGAATCTATATTTACTTGTCACAATACTTTATCTATCTCATTTAAAGAAATCTCCTTTTGCAACTCTGTATTTTCTTTTCTTGTTAATGTTTTTACCTTCCATGCTTTTACACTATCTTGTTTTTTTAAACATTTCTTGTACATATTGTACTACACTATTCATAATATTACACTACCATCTTCCTTTACTGATCTGCTTACGTAACTTGGTACTTCTCTTTTTCCTTGTAAAAAGTATCTTTGCTTATAAAGCAATTCTTGATTTTTTCTTGATTTCTTTTATATAATTATTTTTCTTTGCCAAAGTACTTTCTATCATTATGTCCTAAATCTTACAACACATCATTATTTGATATATTTTTCTTTCTCTACTTTTCTCACATCATATTGGCACTTTAAAAAAATATATTTTTCCTTAAATATCATCCACCATTCAAACTAACTTTTATAAAATATTTTCTTAGTAATATGATAATTCCATAACTATAGTACTAATCTCTTTCCTTCTTCATTCCATGATTTCTCATTTATCCTTTTGTCCTTTTTCTATTTTTTTATATATTTTTTTAAATATTCATAGTTATTTCTTTATCTCTAGCCATATTGCAAGATGATCAGAAAATCATTTTTCAACTACCACCCCTCCTATAACCAAACCTTCTGATACTATAAAATAATCTCTGTTTCAGTTGTATTCATACCCATTTTGTAAGTCCATGAATTATTTCCCAAAGTTTTAACTTAGCACATCTTATAACTTCTAAAAATATTTATCACTACAAAGTCTAAAATCTGATAAAATATGCTTTTCCTTTCTTTACAATTAGTATAAGCATGTAATGTTATAATTCTTTATATTTGTTTTTCCATTTTAAATCTACAATGGTTAATCTTCCCATTTTGCTAAAGTTACAACTGATGTCTTTACTGTAGTTCTACAGAATATGGCTATTCCAGAACATCTGTCATTTCCCAAATTCCAGATTATCTTTCCTCCCTATAGTTTCTTTGTTTGAAGTCCTTCTTCATTTGTTAAAAATCCTGTTTCTTCTAATATAATGGCATGTACATCACGTATTACATCACTCCAAAATCTCTGATCTTTTTACTATATTTTAATACTATTTACATTTACAGAAAGAACTCAATTTTCATTTTCATTTTTCCTTAGATTCATGGTTTCATAAGATCATAGCTAAATACTAGGCTAACTTTCTTATAAGGCCATTCTAAGCCTAGACAGCTACCCTCCCTAAAGTGAGAATCAAACACTGTGCTTTGTTTCTGTGAGTCTAACACCTTAACTATTACAGCACTCCCAGTCATTAACTGTATATATTATTTTACAACCATTTACTTTCTTTTTTTCTTTTTTCTTTATCCCTTTGAATTTTCTTTTTCTGTACACTTTTAATAATAGAATTGTTTTTTCCTTTTACTACCTCTCAATGTATATCTTTTTCATCACTTATTTCAGAAATTTCTTCTATGCCTTCTTTATTATTTTTCTCATCTATTTTTTTCTTATATTTCAACTACTTCTAAAAATTCTTCTCTTTGCTCATTTTCTTCTTTTTTTTTCCTCACTCTTATTTTCATTTTTGCAATCCATCCATAAATGTCCAATTGTGTACATTTATAAAATTTCAGTTCAAATGTTTCCATCATGTCCAAGTTCCCCACAAATCTCACATTTTTCTTTTATCACAATCACTTATCAAATGTCCTTAACCCAGCCACTGGGGATGCACAAGCCAGTGCATTTCTTTGTGCCAGTCCCAAGCCCGGATAAATGGGGATGGTTGCGTCAGGAAGGGCATCCCGAGTAAAACTTCGCCAAAACATTTCATGCAGTCACCAAGAAAAATGTTTATACCGGATCGGTTGAGGCCCGGGTTAACAACGACTGCCACCAGTACTGTTAGCCTACAGGGTGCTGGTAGAAATTGGGCTACTGTTGGCCGAAGGAGGAGAAGAAGTGGAAGACATGGCCGAAGGCAGGAGGAGAGGAGAAAGGCTAGGACTGTGGTAGTGAGGGTCGGAACTTTGAATCTTGGCAGTATGACTGGTATAGGGAGAGAGCTAGCTGATATGATGGACAGAAGGAAGGTTGGTATATTGTGTGTGCAAGAGACCAGATGGAAAGGGAGTAAGGCTAGGTGTATCGGAGGTGGGTTCAAATTGTTTTATCATGGTGTGGATGGGAGGAGAAATGGCGTAGAAGTTATTCTGAAGGAACAGTATGCTGAGAGTGTTTTGGAGGTGAAAAGAGTGTCAGATAGAGTGATGTTTATGAAGCTGGAAATTGATGGTGTAATGATGAATGTTGTTAGTGCGCATGCTCCACAAGTTGGGTGTGCAATGGATGAGAAAGAAAAATTTTGGAGTGAATTGGATGAAGTGGTGATGACTGTACCCAAGGGTGAGAGAGTGGTGATTGGAGCAGATTTCAATGGGCATGTTGGTGAAAGGAACAGAGGGGATGAGGAAGTGATGGGTAGGTATGGTGTTAAACAAAGGAATGCAGAAGGTCAGATGGTAGTGGATTTTGCGAAAAGGATGGACATGGCTGTGGTGAATACGTATTTTAACAAGAGGGAGGAGCATAGGGTGACATACAAGAGTGGAGGAAGATGCACACAGGTGGATTATATCTTATGTAGGAGGGCCAGTTTGAAGGAGATTGGAGACACCGGAGAAAGTGTCGCTAGGCAGCATAGGATAGTGGTTTGTAGGATGACGTTGGTTATCAAGAAGAGGAGGAGGAGTGTGAGGGCAACACCAAGGATCAAGTGGTGGAAATTGAAAAAGGGTAATTGTGAGGTGGAGTTCAGGGATGAGTTAAGGCAGGCACTGGGTGGCAGTGAAGAGTTACCAAATAGCTGGGTAACTACAGCAGAGCTAGTAAGGGAGACAGCTAGAAGGTGCTTGGTATCACATCTGGACAGAGGAAGGATGACAAGGAGACATGGTGGTGGAATGAGGAAGTACAGGAGAGTATACAGAGAAAGAGGTTGGCAAAGAAGAAGTGGGATTGTCAGAGAGATGAAGAAAGTAGACAGGAGTATAAGGAGATGAGGTGCATGGCAAAGAGAGAGGTGGTGAAGGCTAAGGATAAGGCATATGAAGAGTTGTATGAAAGGTTGGACACAAAGGAGGGAGAAAAGGACCTGTACCGATTGGCTAGACAGAGGGACCAAGCTAGGAAAGATGTGCAGCAGGTAAAGGTGATAAAGGATAATGAGGGAAACATTTTCACAAGCAAGGAGAGTGTGTTGAGGAGATGGAAAGAGTACTTTGAGGGGATGATGAATGAAGAGAATGAAAGGGAGAGAAGGTTGGATGATGTAGGGATAGTGAATTATGAAGTACAATGGATTAGCAAGGAGGAAGTTAGGATAGCTATGAAGGGAATGAAGAATGGAAAGGCTGTTTGTCCAGATGACATACCTGTGGAAGCATGGAGGTGTTTAGGTGAAATGGCAGTGGAGTTTTTAACCAGATTGTTTAATGAAATCTTGGAAAGTGAGAGGATGCCTGAGGAATGGAGAAAAAGTGTTTTGGTACCGATTTTTAAGAATAAGGGTGATGTGCAGAGCTGTAGTAACTACAGAGGGATAAAACTGATCAGTCACAGCATGAAGTTATGGGAAGGAGTAGTGGAAGCAAGGTTAAGAAGGGACGTGATGATTAGTGATCAGCAGTATGGTTTCATGCCAGGAAAGAGCAGTACAGATGCAATATTTGCTCTGAGAGTGTTGATGGAGAAGTACAGATAATGTCGGAAGGAGTTGCATTGTGTTTTTATAGACTTAGAGAAAGCATATGACAGGGTGCCTGGAGAGGAGTTGTGGTATTGTATGAGGAAGTCAGGGGTGTCAGAAAAGTATGTAAGAGTGGTACAGGATATGTACGAGGGTAGTGTGACAGCGGTGAGGTCTGCGCTGGGAGTGATGGATGCGTTTAAGGTGGAAGTGGGGTTACATCATGGATCAGCTCTGAGCCCTTTCTTATTTGCAATGGTGATGGACAGGTTGACAGACAAGATCAGACAGGAGTCCCCTTGGACTATGATGTTTGCAGATGACATTGTGATCTGTAGGGAGAGTAAGGAACAGGTGGAGGAGACCATGGAGAGATGGAGATATGCTCTAGAGAGAAGAGGAATGAAGGTCAGCAGGACTAAGACAGAATATATGTGTGTGAATGAGAGGGAGGATAGAGGAATGGTGAGGATGCAAGGAGTAGAGGTGGCGAAGGTGGATGAGTTTAAATACTTGGGGTCAATAGTTCAGAGTAACAGTGAGTGTGGAAGAGAGGTGAAGAAGAGAGTACAGGCAGGATGGAGTGGGTGGAGAAGAGTGTCAGGAGTGGTTTGTGACAGACGAGTACCTGTAAGAGTGAAAGGGAAGGTCTACAAGAGGGTAGTGAGACCAGCTATGTTATATGGGTTGGAGACAGTGGCATTGACAAAAAGGCAGGAGTTTGAGCTGGATGTGGTAGAATTAAAGATGTTAAGATTTGCACTGGGTGTGACGAGGGTGGACAGGATTAGGAATAAGTATATTAGAGGGTCAGCCCAGGTTGGAAGGTTTGGAGAGAAAGTCAGAGAGGCATGATTACATTGGTTTGGACATGTGCTGAGGAGGGATGCTGACTATATTGGGAAAAAGATGCTAAGGATGAAGCTACCAGGTAACAGGAAAAGAGGAAGGCCTAAGATAAGGTTTATGGATGTGGTGAGAGAGGACATGCAGGTGGTTGGTGTGACAGAGCAAGATGCAGAGGACAGGAAGAAATGGAAACAGATGATCTGCTGTGGCGACCCCTAACGGGAACAGCCGAAAGAAGATGATGATGATGACTTATCAAATTCTGTTTCTTTTTTCAACAGGATATACAATCATATCCACCAATCCATAAATCCCCTTTAACATAAACTTTTGCAAGGTCCAGTACTTCTTTACATAATGCTTTCAAATATCCTTTCAAAGTCCCTCTTTCTACCTCTGCTCAAAATTGTATGACTTTTTTGTTTCCCTGTAAAATGAACTGCAGACCTGCTGGCAAAAAAACCAAGTAAACCAAAAGCCAAAAATTTAGCGCTTTCATCCACTGTTTAATATGTGAACTTCCTCAGAAACATTTTCAAATGATTTCCAGTTCCTTAAATAACTTACTAAACAGGAAATGACATCATGACCATGAAACTGAAAAAATAACAAATGTAATTTTCTACAAAAATGAAGTATTGTCATAATGATAACAAAATAAAAAAAAAAAAATATATATATATATATATATATACACAAATGAATGTATATACACATATATACACATACACATGTATAAATGCAAAAATACAGTCATAGAAGTGCAGTGTAAATTCATGCTGTGTGGATGGCATAATAATCAACTTGAGCATATGAAATGCGTATCCAAAGACCTCTCCTACATAGACACAACAATCACATGCGTACGCACACCCCCCCCCACACACACACACAAATGGACATGTAAACATGTGCCGCCTCCCAAAGCACACACACACACACACACACACACACACACACACACACACACACACACACACACACACACACACACACACACACACACACACACATCACACACACATACACGCACACACAAACATGAACCCCCCCCCCACACACACACACACACACACACACACACACACACACACACACACACACACACACACACACACACACACACACACACACATCACACACACAGTCGCTATGAAAATGTAAAATACACATATGAAAAAATATGTGTAAATATCATAAAAAATATGACAATATAAAAATAATGATGATATATACACACAAATACACACACCAAAATGTATATAATATAATATGATATATATAAAATGTAATATATGTATAAACCAAAAAAAATATGTATGTGTATGAATGATGTAAACCATATCATGTCTCTGAAGGGAATCAGTGTGATATGAACATGTATGTGTACACACATGTACACCTCACACAAAACACACATGGATCACATGCATGGGGTCTTAAACACCTATCTATATTTCAAAAAACATTTTAAATTAATGTAATCATTGAGGCCAGGCAACCTATCAGCCCCCAACAAAAGTTGCCACAATGTCTCCTTGCATTCTAAGACATTGTTTAAATCTCCTCCAAATTCACTAGTGTTGATTTTTTCCAAAATTGAAAATTGAAATTTCTTAAAATCTCTACATGTTAAAGAATGTTTGGCCAAAGAATTAAACTGATCTTTGTTTTTTATAGCCAAATTGTGCTCGTATATTCTTCTTAGAAGCCTTTTGGTTTTTCCTATGTAATAATGTTCACATGAAACACAATTGGCGATGTAAACAACATAATCGGAATTACAATTGTAATAACTCTTAGACCAAATGGTATAATTAAGAGATTTTATGAATACACTGGTACTGTTACTAATGAATCTACACTGCCTACAGTTATTGCATGCATAAGTACCCCTCTTAATACTGGCTGCTCTTGTCATGTCCTGATACCTATAATGATCTATCTCCAGCAAAGATTTTAAATTTTTAACTCTTTTGTAAGTGAAAGTGGGTTTCATCCCTAAAGTACCAACCAAATCTTTGTTTCCTAATATCATTTTCCAATTGTTAACAATGATGTCCCTAATGAACCACATTTCGTCAACAATCGGTAAAGGGAACGCTAGGTGGTAACTACTGGTATTCTCTGAAACTTTGGAACCAGAACTTAAACCTATCTGACTAGAAAGAAGAATCGGTTTAGCAACTCCATTCCTTAAAAAAATGACCTCTTTCTCTATTTTTTGAATCCAGTCTAATGCGTAACCTCTATACAAGAATAGTGACCTTAAAAATCCTACTTCACTTCGAAATACATCATCATCAGTGGTGAGCCTACTCAAACGATTTATTTGGCCGTTCACTACTCCTTTTTTCATATGTGTAGAATGTGAACTGTCCTTGTGTAAATACTGGTTCGCAAAAACCTCTTTCCTATATATTTGACTTTTCAATGTGTTATTAACTGTATCTATACTAAGGAGGACATCAAGAAAGGGAATGTTATCCCCAAAACCACTCAATTTGAAGACCAAGAAGTCAGTACTGTGATTCAAATCTGTCACCAAGTCAGAAAATTCTTCAAAAGTACCATTCCACAAAAAAAGTAAATCATCTAGAAATCTAAAATATGCAAGTGCCCTATTAAAAAGATGATGTTTAACCAAAAATTTAAGCTCCCAATTTGCCATAACCAAATTGGCAAAAGCTGGTGCCACCCTCGCTCCCATTGCTACTCCTGAAATCTGTTGATAAATATGTTTACCAAATCTGAAGAAATTATTCTCTAGGACTAACTCCATTAGATCACAAATGGTGCTAACCTTGTGTTTCTCAACATCAGAATATAAAGTC
Organism: Protopterus annectens; assembly: GCF_019279795.1. Taxonomy (NCBI): domain Eukaryota; kingdom Metazoa; phylum Chordata; order Ceratodontiformes; family Protopteridae; genus Protopterus; species Protopterus annectens. The sequence goes on from NC_056732.1 coordinate 528,906,720, forward strand.
AGGTATTCCCTCAAATATTCTAATCCTTCTGTTTGCTTGATAGCAGTATATAAGGACTTGACATCAAGAGTAGCAAAGCTGACAGAACTAGATGAAACATCTATATTCCTTAGTTCTTCCAATAAATGCCAGGAATCTCTGATGTAAAATCTAGTTCTCTGTACAATAGGATTCAGAATATAGTCAAGCCAAATAGATATATTCTCAGTTTTGGAATGCTTTGTGGAAATAATAGGTCTAAAAGGTGGTTTATGCTGGTCAACATGTAATTTTGGAATACCAAATAATGTAGCCAATTTTGGGTGTTCGACCAATAAATATTCATAACTCTGATGATCTAATTCTCCTTGGCTAAACATGTCAAACAACAGTGTATCAACTCGTTGAAAACTTTTTTTAACAACATTGACACTAGTCACTTTGTATGTCTCACTGTCACTTAACATGTCTATCATAGATTCATTATATTGAATGGTATCCATGACCACAATTTTACCCCCTTTGTCGGCCTTCATTGTTCTAATATCAGAATTTTTGCATAAATCTTGCAAAGCTCCTTTTTCAGAGGAACTTAGATTGTCATCACTTACATGACCTGTCATCCTGTGAAACTCATTTTCACATTGATTTTGAAACATTTGCAAAGTAGTATGCAGTGGGGGGTTAAAAGTACTAGCTTTTTTTGGCCCAGTCGTGGAAGGAGTTTGAACAGTGACCAACACATCATGCATTATATACTGTAGGTTCAATTTTCTTAAATATAATCTAAAATCTATTAACAATCTACCAATATTCAATGAAAAACCTTTTTTCAAAACATTAACAATATCAGTGGATAAAGCAACTCCAGATAAATTAATAACATTGATGCTAAAATCTTCAGCTTGTCTTGTGGTATTCACTTGTATTTTTTCATATGTGTATTTTACATTTTCATAGCGACTGTTTGGTTTTATGTTTATGTGCGTGGGTGTGCGTGTGTGTGTGTGTGTGTGTGTGTGTGTGTGTGTGTGTGTGTGTGTGTGTGTGTGTGTGTGTGTGTGTGTGTGTGTGTGTGTGACATGCATGTGTGTGTGGGGTGGGGGGGTTCATGTTTGTGTGCGTGTGTGTCTGTGTGTGTGATGTGTCCATGTGTGTGTGTGTGTGTGTGTGTGTGTGTGTGTGTGTGTGTGTGTTTTGGGGGGGGCACATGTTTACATGTCCATTTGTGTGTGTGTGTGTGTGTGTGTGTGTGTGTGTGTGTGTGTGTGGGTGTGCATACGCATGTGATTGTTGTGTCTATGTGGGAGAGGTCTTTGGATATGCATTTCATATGCTCAAGTTGATTATTATGCCATCCACACAGCATGAATTTACACTGCACTTCTATGACTGTATTTTTGCATTTATACATATGTATGTGTATATATGTGTATATACATTCATTTGTATATATATATATATATATATATATATATATATATATATATATATATATATATTTTTTTTTTTATTTTGTTATCATTATGACAATACTTCATTTTTGTAGAAAATTACATTTGTTATTTTTTCAGTTTGATGGTCATGATGTCATTTCCTGTTTAGTAAGTTATTTAAGGAACTGGAAATCATTTGAAAATGTTTCTGAGGAAGTTCACGTATTAAACAGTGGATGAAAGCGCTAAATTTTTGGCTTTTGGTTTACTTGTTTTTTTTGCCAGCAGGTCTGCAGTTCATTTTTTCGTTTTGTTTGGTTGTCAGCATTCCCTGTAAAATGCTTTTATCACATAAAGATTCCATGTCTTTCTTTTTTCATATTCTTCAAGAAAATTTTCCAGTGATAAAACAGTCACAAATATGCCATAAAATGTCTCTTTCTTAATAAGAATAAATGTTCTTAACTCATGTTCTTTTACACCCAGAGGAGATGTTAAATTGTCCCATACTTCTTGTTTATTTTGTTGTCGTCTTTACTTTGAATACTTACCATGTACTTCTATTTTTCATTTTCTTCTTCCTTCTTTTCTGTTACTCCCCTTTTGCCTTCTTTTACTTTCTCTGTATATGTTTTCTTTTCTGTCTCACCACAATTCTTCGGGATTGTCTCTGCATCCTGCTTTTGCTTTTGTATTTTCTCCATAATGCCCCCCCCCCAGGAAATGTCTCCTTCATTTTCTGACTCACTCTGCATCGCCATTTCTTTAAATAAATCATCCCACAACCTTCCTGACTGGTTGTAATTATAGATCCATCATTTGCTGGTTCATCTCTATCACACACATTTCTTTGAAACATCTCCTCAGAATCCTGCACACATTCTCCAGTCTTGATATGTGCTTTCTCCTCCATTTCTCTCACCACTCCATTATCTCCTTCTCTCTCCATCTGCTACACTGTTTCTCCAGGCTGTCTGTGCATCTGGAATGGAAACAGGAAGTGCTCCTGCAAAGTGGGTCTCATTTGCAACAATAATGAATAGAAGTTCCTCAATGTCCTGGCCAGTATAAATACCACCTTGGATCTCCCTTGAAAAGAGGCTACTAGCATAGTGGAAATAACCCAGTCAACAAAGGATAAATAAATAAATAAATCAGCTATTTACACCTCCAGTGCATTAATAGTTGATTCAGAAAATGGTCAAATGTAAGACAGAGCAGTACTTTCCCAGCATAATTATGATAAGTTGTACCATGTCACTGAATGATGTCAACATTGGGGAGCATTAGGACAATAAACAACTACAGCTGGAATTTGTCATGGCAAAATGCATTTTTCATAGGAACTGGATCTGGAAATATTCACTGTCAATTAGATAGGAGAAGAACTAATACAGACCATGTTCTTCTAGTCCACAGTGAAAGTGTAAATAATGAAGGACACTTTGACCCACATGGTCAAAAACAGTGAAGAAATGAACAAGTAAAATAATGCAGCAAAACCTATCGGCTCTTGCTGTGAGATCATCCTCGAACTTTATGAAAGATTGTCGCAGTGGCATGACACTTCTTAAAAGCAGATTGAAAAAAAAGTATCAGATAAACTATAAGAATCCAAATGAATCATCATTTGAATTGTCTCTAGCATATCTAAAATCTTAACAGAAAAGAAGATTGGAAACAGGTTTATAACTGTCAAGGTTAGATGAATTTAGGCTCTGTCTTTCAATAACAGGAGTAATTAGCATCCCATTTTATAGCTCAAGGATCTACCATCATAAAGACATAACAGGGGCTAAGAACTATAGACAATAAATAATCTATTTAGAGGCTCAGGGATGTAGACCACAACATGTAGGAGGAAGTCCATTAATAACTTCTAAAATTGTATCATAATCAAGAAGATGAAACCTGGACCAACACTGTCCAGGCCACTCTACCTTACAAACTCAGTGCAGGCTTAATAGTGCAAATCCATTTTGATGGGAACTCTTTATCAACAAAGAATGTATATAGCTGTAAACAGTCACTAAAACAGAACCCTTTAAACATGTAAGCAGGTTGGATTGTGCAGCATATAAAAAAGAAGCTTTTCTGGACAGTTTACAACATTAGGGATTTTCATAGACAAAATGATGCCTTTATGTTGAATCTCAGACTAATATGATCCATAATGGGCTGTATGCTTTAATTTGTCATCTTTTAAACAATTAGACGTTCAGTGACATTCAAATGTGTGACATTCTATCTCCATATTACCAAAATCATGATCATATAAAGGACTGGGGTGAAAACATTTAGGAGCCATACAATCAAGTCTGGAGAATCAGGTCTCAGTATATTAATTAGCCAAGCTATCAAGAGTATCAGATAAACTAAGATTATTAGCTTTCATGAGTGATTAAATTTATTCAGATTTACAGAATTTATATGGTGAAAGTAAGCCAGCTATGGATGTTATGAAGATAATTTACGGCGGTCAAAGATTTAAAAAAAATTATGACCAGACCAAGAAACTAAGAATCTGGTTTCACTTAGAGCTGCAAGCCTAGAAAACATGAATTAAAAAAAGGAGAGCAAATGCTTGACTCCTTGGGTGGCACAGTGGTGCAGCAGTTAACAATGCCGCCTCACAGCAAGAGGTTCTCTGGTTCTATTCTCAGCTGGGGTGCCTTCTGTGTGGAGTCTACATGTCTTCCCTGTGTTTGCGTAGGCTTTGCCCAGGTACTCTGGTTCCCTCCCACATTACAAAGACATGTGTTTGGAGTGTTTCTCCTTGGGCCTCTGCTGAAAATAGGTTGTGTTTCTAGTTTGACTTTCCCAGTCAACAAATGATAAATAAATAAATTGTGTTGGTAGGTATAGTAACAGCCTGTGTAAACCATAAAATTATGGTAATTTGTAAACCATTATGAATGAAATTGCCTGAGCTACCATTAACCCAGAAATTAATAATCACCTAGAATTAGCTGGTTGAGGTTCTCTGTCATTAAGGGGTCCAGTGCACTCATGCATGAGAATGTCTATATTCTTATGTGGGTGATAAGCTAGTATAAATGTACAATTTACACCAGTAATCATAACACATGCAAAATGCTTTTTTACCAGTAGGGATATGACTAATTTCAAAGCTAAACCTAAATCAAATTACTATCCTATCTCCCATATTACCAAGTTTAAATCAGTGAATCATAGAGAACTGCAGGGACAGTGATCTTAAATGAGGACCACATTTAATAGCAAGCCAGATCTCTACAAGAAAAGCATCTTAACATTTTGTAAAAGACCTAAAATGAATCCAGTCTTGTTGCCTATTGCCTGAGCATTACATAAAATAGCTATATTAACAGACCTAACATGGGCTGACCAGATTACAGAGCTAGAAATAAGAGTGCTAGTAGCCAAGTATATTGTAAGAAGGTAAAAAGGACACCTTTTGTAATTAGGTTTCACTTTAAAATGTCTATGAGACACCAGTACAGTGATCGGATAAAACTTAGAAAAGTTTTCAGACCTAATAGGAACAAAGCCCCTGAAACAGTCTCACCACAGATTCAGATTCACAGATGTGGCATAAATTGATGACAACACATAGGATAGGATGGGATGGGATGATGATCAAAAGGGAAAAAGTCTTCAGATTGGAGTAGTAACTAATAAACACTGACATATGTGTAAAAAAATAAAGCAAGTAAGTCAGAATGAAATAAACTTTTGCACTTAAAAATTCAAGATATAATGACTTTCACGAAAGATGATAAAATAGAAAAAAGCAGTTAAAATATAGTTATCTTAAATATCATAACAGCAAAATATTCGTTTTGAACCTTATAATAAAATGTTAAATATAAAATAGCTAAATTTGCCACAAATTCTCCATACCGCACACATCACTGTTTAGCTCTGAAGGAGTTATCCTGGATAGGGCTTCCTCAACTGCTAGCCTATAACCAACTAACAACAGCCCCAAAACTCCTCCTTCACCCAGAAAATATACTGATCTCCACAACATAATTGAGCCATATACCAATAACCAAGTACTTTGCTCTACTAATAGTTCACTCTTAAAAGCGACCAAAGCCAGGAACACCACAGGAGAATCACTATTCTCTAACCACATAGACAAAATCTGAAACTCCCTCTCACTAACTGTTAGATCAACAGACAACACGACCCAATTCAAAAAAAATATTTTAAAAAACACTTATCTAATTCTTGGTTATGCTCATGCACCAATCCAGGCTTGCACTTGTTTGTAAACCCACCTAACTCCTTGTAAATATAATACCAATCATGAATTCACATCAGACCAGCTTAGTTTCCTACTAAGGTACTGGAACAGTTATCTCTCTTCTCAAAATCAATTATTTCCCCCCACTTAGGATCTCTCTTCTTTTTCAACAGCAATCTCAGAAGCAAATATTAGGCACCTCTGTTTTGAAGTGTTCTCCCTACCCTTCCCTTTCCCCTGCCTGCTCCTTCATGACTTACCTAAGGCAGGACAACTCTGCTTTCCTTCACAAGTCTCTCTCTCTCTTTCAATCTTCCCTCCGATTTACTTCATACTTACCTCCAGCTATTACCTACTGTGAGCTATTATTATCATGTGTCAGAACAGTTGGGAGGGTGGCCTAATGGTTAAGGTGTTTGCCTTCCAAACACAAAGTACAGGGTTTGAGTCTCGCAAGGAATAATTAGCTAGGCTTAAAATGGCTCGCAAGGGCAGTTAGCTTAGTACTAATCTATGAACCTACGTGTCCAACACATTTCATTTTCAGAGTGTGAATGAACAGTGTATGTTTCATATCCAGTGAATTTGTAAATAGGCTGAACGTTGACTATGTTATGGATATGTATACATAGGTTACATAACCTTTCTTATTTGCTTTTTCCCATCGTCATCATTCTATATTCTATGTATTGCAATATGCAACAGTTCCTCATTGTTTCTCCATTATTTTTTTACAATTGTTCAAATTATCATTGTCTGTATGTGGAGCTTTTCTCCCGGGCCTCTGCTGAAAATGGGCTTTCCCCAGTCAGACTATCCCGGTAAATAAATGTAAAATAAATCAAATAAAAAATAAAATAAATAAGTGTAACTGATTAACACCTATGTGGTGTGGAATGTTGCACCTCTTACAGATTGCACACATCCTTTCATTCCAGAGCATTTTCTGAAAAAAACAACTTAAAAAGCATAGATAATCAAGACTTTTCCACTGCAGGATATCCTAAATTAACAATCTTAGTGTCATTTTATTAACAAGTCCTTGCCCTTTCTAATTCTGCTGACTGCTGACTGTTAAGTCATTTAGTTAAAAAATCAGACCCAAGAAAGGTCTGGACACCATAAGGAACTATGGGTGTTAACTGGAAGTATACAAAAAAGTGCTATAGGCTTGAATGAGGTAAATAGAAATTACAGTAAATTGAAACAAAGGTAAAATTGTTATGATAAGTTATAAGATCATATCCAGTCTGCATGCAGAAAGAAAATAGATTAAGTCAGATTACCATCAGAATATAAGTGATCATACTCAGCCCAGTGGTGTAAAACGATAAAGCCCTTACTGTAACCCAGATGATCTGTGTTCAGTTACTAGCATTGGTGCTTGAGGGACTGAGGTGTACGGAAGTGATAGGCAGATGCCATTTTACTCATGGCTCTCAACAGTACAGATTTTTTGCAGAATGTCCAGATTTTTGCATCACATTTTTGGTCTGTTCCTTTTAAAATTTATGGTTTTCTGGCAAATCACTGTGAATTGAGGTCACTAAGTAATGGCATACATTTGAGCTTCAGACTTCATATTCATCAGAAAATGCATGCTAACCCAAATCCTGTTAATCTAGCAATTTCTTAAGTTTAGAAAATTATTATATAAAATATGTTCCTCCCTATTTATGGGTCTTTGTCCCCTCATTATTTTAGGCTTTGTCCAGATTTCTTTTGCTAAGAGGTTGAGATGTATGGGTTTACCCATTCTGGGGTCCTGGGGATACAGGCAGCCTGACTTGTTGCAGCAGAAGAGCCAGTCGCCCTGCAAGTAGTCTGTCACTTGGTCAGGAGGTACCACATGTTTGGAAGCCTACTATCATACACCTCTCATAAGAAGCCATAGTGGTGCTCCCATGGCTGCCACAAGGGTAGGGGAAGATAGGACATACCCATGCCCAGAAGCACCAGCATCATTAATCTCCTCAGTGTCCCCAGACATGGGTCAGTTAAAACCTGGGGGAACCTAAGGCATATCCAGTAGACTCAGTGAGTGAAGAGAAAAGCTGGTGTCAGCTGATGGGCAGCAACAGGGGGAAGATAAAAAAGTGTAATTGATTATGTAAATACAATTTATTCCTTGCAGATTGATAGCCATTATTATAATAAACTGTGAACCATTAAACTAGTTTCATTGCTTCCCATGTTTTATTAACAAAAGGCTATTTTACCAAGTATAATTAGTGGACAAAGCTAATCAGCCTGAGAATCAGCATATTTAGAGATGTGGGGGTATGGTGGTCAGGTAGGGTCTTGACCTTTTTAATTTTTTTTTTAGTTGATGATGTTTGATGTTGACTGCTTTTTGAATGAACTAGTTTTGTTGAATGTTGTTTAACTGTTTAGCTACATACCCAATCAGAGCTGGATTATGGTCAAGTGGGGTCCTACGCAGGGTAAAGGACCAATCACCCCACAGTCATTCCAGTGTCCCATTACTTTAAACACTGCCCTGCCCCTCTGTACTACCTTAGTAATGGGTACTACCCTTAACCTTAATGCTGCCTTTCCCCCTAACCCTATAGCTTAACTAAATAAAAACCTTCCCATAACACTTTTACTACACAAGACACACTCAGGCAGACAAACACACACAAACACCCACTAATAATACTACATGTACCTCCTTATCCCACCCTGACTCTTACCATAAAATGCACACACTCGCATACAAATATATAAAAGCTATCCTCACATCTATCCACAACCGTAACCTTGACTACTACACACACACACACACACACACACACACACACACACACACACACACACACACACACACACACACACACACAAATGCTCTCAGCTCCACCAATCCCACTCACCTTTCATGCTTTCATGATGAAACAGTCAACATTTTGAATATCTGGCTATCCGTTTGCTCGATATTAGGCACCACCCCAATCATTTGGTGATCAAATGAGGAAAACTATATATATATATATATATATATATATATATATATATATATATATATATATATGTGTGTGTGTGTGTGTGTGTATATATATATATATATATATATATATATATATTTATATATATATATATATATATATATATATATATATATATATATATATATATGACATCACCATACCATGGAGAAAAGGGAATATTCTGAGAAATGGCAATCTGTGACTAGGTCTATCTAAGTTTGTTTTTTCAGCCATTCAGTCTCCATATTATGGGACTTGGTCACGTGGGTCCTGACATTACAAACAGTTGTTTTCAGAAAGTTGAAGAAGGTCCAGTACATATACAAGGTCCTGTCTTTCCAATCACAGAAATGCCATTTCTTGGTGTTAATAGTCAATGCAGAATATTTCCAGAGCGGAATAGAATAGATTCTTGCTAAATGATTCCAATGCTGTGTTCATGGCCTTATGTTATATTAAGAGTGAAAGTGTCGGTGTTTGATAATTTGATTTCAGAGAAGTGTGCACAAGGAGGGTATATTTGAAGTGTCTGCGTCTACTTTAGCCCATAAAGGAGAGTGCTTGTAAAAAATGTTGTGAAGCATAAAGGCTTGAGAGAATGTAGACCAGTCCATAAAATTACAACACCTGGTGAAGTAACTGAGACCAAAAAAGTGCTTACAGAAGGGGGAAAAGAAATTTATTAGACTATTTTGTTGTGTTTTCTTTGACTGTATAGCCTTCTGTCCTCAATAACAGCAGTGTTCCTTGTAGAGTTTGAGATTTGGATTAGTAAGAGCTAGAAGGCCTAAAGTATTCAAGAAGTTCCCTGTCTGACAATCCTGAGCCACTTTGAGAGTTTGGGAGTACTCTGAGCACAGGATGACAAAAGACTGTAAGAAGGCCCTGTTAATGCTACTTGAGAAACCAGCTTGCATTCATATTCCTAAGTACTGTTGTGACCTGTCCAACCCTTCTGCTCTGGATTAAGTGTGCTCAGAACTTCTCTGTCTTCTTGTTTGGAATGCTGCTCTGACAAGACAAATGCCATTGCTTATCTTTCATTGTCAGGGTAAATGTTTTGTATTTCCTATGCAATTTCAAGCTGCAGCCTTCTTAAATCTAGACATTACATACTGCTTATATGCAGTGCACACTACCTACTCGTAGTGTTCTGTCTTTGGCTTGATTAATTTATGAAAGATAACCTTAGTGCACCCAGAAGGACTGGATTTCTAGTTTGAGCCTTTATCATTAAATACCATTAGGCAATTCTCTTATGTCATTTATAGTCAAGTAGTTGTACTGAGAAAATTACAAAGCCTTTATCATCAGAATTCCAAAAAATCAGTACATTAGCATTTCATGCTTTTATGTGCTTTGTTCTTGTTGCCATAGTGACTGTCAGAATAATGGCCTTAACAAGGAAGTGTGGCAACATCTTCCACAACTTGAATCAGCTGTTGCAAAAAGCACAAAATAGTCAGTCCAACCCATTCTTGCTAAGTTGGGTAATAGAAAGAGTACCCCAGTTCCTCAGCTCTGATCTCTCTCCAAATAACAACTAACACAGCATCTATAGCATTTTTTGAACTCTAATATTCTTTTTATTTGTGGGTCTAGATTTATCCATATTGAATCTAGAGCAATATTAAGCCCACTTGCAATTATGATGGGTATGATCTCTGTATTTGCTACTAACAACTTGGTGAAGAATAATGAAGTGAATGATGGCCGATTGCTATTAGAGCTGTAAACATTCCCTATTATGTGAAAACCAGAGTGCTAACATTTGGCCAGTATCCCTCTTCACTCTCTCCTGGCTCTTTAGAATAGACTGAAGGGTCCAATTAACATGTTCAGAAATTTGTATAATTATTCTCTTTTATACAGGGGTCTGCTGCACTCATTTGCTCAGGAAGGCATTTCTGTAATGATTTGTATGATTATTACCTTAATGTTTACTTTACATTCCTAAATATGCACTCCTATCTGATGCATTTTAATTACTGATTCAACTCCCTTATGCCCAGTGTAATGCTCTTTATACATAATCTGTGACAATTACTGAACTGTAGTACAAAGAAAAAAATGCATGCTTAAGAAAAAAGTGTTGCCAATGAAGTTTTGACTGCTATGAACTTTGGGGACTTAACTCATTCACGCCTATAGTGTATTTTTGTATACCTCCAGTTGACATCCATACTTCCATATGGCATCCATAACTTTTTGGGATCTGGCTTCTTTAAATATGACTTACCAGCTTATAATAAGTAGTATTAGAAAGGGGAGGGACTTATTAACAACATGAGACTAAGATTGCTAGCCTGGGATGTTCAGCAGTGGAGAAATTAAGCTTTGTTTGACTGTTATTATTCATATTTTCATATTTATGGTCATATTTTCATAACTGAGAGACCTACATTTTATGGATGTATTTTTTTCCAGCTCTCTTATCTCATCTGTGTTTGAATCATGTATCATGTTGCTCCTATACTTGTGTTGTGTTCACCTGGCAGCTTTCATTTTATACGTGTGTATTGCTTTATTACAGCAGATGGATAAGATCACAAGAAAAGATGCAAAAAATGGAAATATCAGAGCTGCAAAATGGGGCATCATAATCTAAATGTAGCAATTGGAACACTGAACAATGAAGAAATTGGGGGGCAATAAGGACAGAGTCTGGTAGTTGAGAGATGTAGCAGGAATTGTATGTTCTTTGTGCTTTTTCCCACAGAGGGTCAGCGGCTTTTTTAATGATTGGCAGTAGATTTTAACTATGTTTTCTGGTGCCCTGCAGGCACACAGCGCCACCAAGCGGCCCTGACACACAGACGAGGACGCTCAACTCAACACAGAAGATGCTTGAGCTGAGAATCAAACAGGACAACTGTGAGGTGACAGGTACTACCACAGCACCACCACCACCACCTTAATAGTTACTACAGACAACAAACACCAACATTTTATTTTTTAAAGATTAAACATAGGAAATAGGAAAGGGTCCCAAGCATTTGTGTTTATATTAGGTAGAGGGAGTTGTTATGGAACACACATACTTTACAACAGAAGGAAGAGAGATGGGAGATGTGGACAGTGAGACATGACATATGGGAGAGGTTGGGAGGAGCTATAGATAATGAGCATTACCAGCTATGTTGGTGGGGTGGAGTGGGATTTCTCTACATTTTTGAGTCACAATGGCTAAAGTTTCAGTTGGATGACACAAACCAGTTGAGCCTTTATCTGAATGAAAAAAAATTAAAAACTTCTTGTTTTGCAGAGAGCAGTCTTCACTGTAATGGCACATTTCTATTATTTGTATAGCTAATGCTGAGATCACACAACAAAAGAGAAAACAAGGAAACCCCATTCAGATTCAGACACTGCCCACACACAAAATGCAAAAGCAGGGGTCTCCTACTGAAAATATGTCTAGGGAGATCCAAATCAGATGAAAAAAAAATAGCAGGTTGAAACTCACCCAATGTATATTCATTCATTTCCATAGAAGCCAGGACTGGGGGACCATGGGTAGTCAACATCCATGTCTCTTATACAGGGAAAGAGCATGTGCTATTATGCAATGTTGTGCACTAATAGCCTCACAGTATTTTCTGATCGTCACAACTGTTTAGAATAGAATGCATAGCTGAGGCCATCTATATGCCATTAGTGTTGAATTCAAATTCATCACAAAGACATGAAGCACTATCTAATAAGATTCAGTAACATTCTTAGTTTTCTGAATTCCACCCATCACCTTCATTTAATTTTGATTTATCAGGTAGTTATCAATCTGACAAGCAGAGTATAATAACCAGTATACACATCTTTTATTGCCCTCTATCATGCAAGTGGTATGTAAAAAAATAATAAGATAAAGACTGGCATTTAGTGCAGGAGAAAGCAAATGAAGCAAATCTGAAGGTAAAATTATTTCTTATTAAATGAACATATTTAGAAAGAACCATTTCTTTTATCTTAAATATTGCTTGACAGGTAAGTTTCACAGGGAAGCATGTTACAAGCATATAACACTTTTTTAAAAAATAGACAGTACATTCAAAACACTTTATTAAGGTTGCTTCAGCCATAAAAAGACCTAAATGCAAACTCCAAAGAGTAGTACAATCAATATTTGATTTCCAGCTTTCACATAGTTGGATAAGTATGCAGAAACTGCCAGTGTTGTCAACCATGATGGATGACAGCCTTCACTGTGCTATGTAACCAAACTGTTCACTGGGGAAATCAAGGCAGCAGTGCTAGAAATGGTCTATAAATAAAGAAATACTTATATATACTGATATATAGGTTCCTGGAAACATGAAAACTGAATCACTTCCAAACACTGTAACACAGTAACCCAGGGTTAGAAGGAATATAAGGTCCATTATTTGCACCTCTGTATCCAAAGTTTCATAAATGTGTAGTACAAACCTGCCAAATAATATAGCAGTTCATATTGCCTTTATACATATCAAGCTTTGAGAGCTCTATAGTCTTTTTTTTCCATTTTATTTTTATTTTTCCTTAAAAATCAATTTAGCCACAGGTTTTTCATGATTTTAAGAGGAAAAATAGATGATATAAACATGCAATATAAGTAATGCAGATCTAACCATAACATTATGCATAAATAAGAACTACAGAATGAAAATGAAAAAAAGCTGTGCAAAATATTTTCTTAATACAACTTAATAATTTTAGAATTAACAAAAGCAGCGGAAAAGTAGTCAGGCTTACTAAACTGATGATTTCTTTTAGTACACTATTCTTTACTTAACTGATTTTCCCCAAAAATTGAGAAGACAAGGAAAGTGAGAGGAATGCAAAGGATGAAGGACTAGATATACCACGTAGACTTTTAGATATTTTAATATTCACTTAATTATTTTACATATATTCAACTATAAGTATAAATATATCAGACTCAAAGTTATGTTTTTTTAATGACAGTCATATCTCTTAACAGTGTATTCATTTTCTGATGATGTTATGAAACTAGGCATGCATAGTACACTTGTTGTGTTTACTTGAATTATGCTTTCTATTATGGGTCTATCTGAAGATGTTCACTGCACAAATAGTTGACAGACAAAATATCAAAACTCAAAAACGTTGAACACTGGGAATATTTTAGCATAGAAATAACTGCTGAGATTGCAATACAGAGGGGAGTTTGGTTTTGCAAATATACTTAAAATATTCAGGGTGTGGGGGAGTGAGGGAGTACAGACCCTCACATGGGGTGCAGGGTAGGGGGCTTGCTCCCCTGCAAAAATTTGTTTTAGCTATTTTTCTCATTTTTCGATGTTTCAGGTGGTCAGTGCTTTGTGTTGGCTTCTGTATGTGTCAAATATTTCTGTAGTTGATAATGCGACATAGATCCCATTCTGTAATCTACAGCATCCTATGTGGGGAAGGCAAAAACATCGGATACCTCCAAGTAATAATGAGGCAAACTCAGATTAATCTTGGATGTGTACATATCATGTGTTTAACTCTCCTTTCTCTGACTTTGTAAGAAATGGAATTGTATCATAATTCATTTCATTTAGGAATCTGAACATGCATTGTGCAACACAGTTAACGTTAAGCTCTATTTACTCATGTTTGAGTTGTTTGAACCATATCTGCTTGAGTTATTTGCTCACTAGGTATTTGTGTTCGACTTATTGCAATGGTGTGTAATGTCTCAGGGCCATATCATTTGCTCTTGTCTGAGGTCAGGGAGCGAGACAACAGCAATCATTGTTTTAGCGGTTTATGAATCTCTTTGCTTTCTTTCAGTTGATAGGAGATCTGGGAAAGAACAGGGGTGTGGAAGCTGAAACAAGCACACATTTTTAAAAGTGCTGTATATTTGCATGAATCTCTGAAAAATTCTAGTACATATGTATAATATATATATTGTTCATCTGTATTGTTATTATATACTGTGATGTTTTGTTAACCTCACCTGATTATTTCTGCTGTCTGTGTACTTTATACCACAAGGCCACTGTCAATTTCTTTTATCATTGTATAAAAAAGTATCATTCTATGAACATTCTTACTATGTTACTGTGTTCCGTCATGATGTGGAGCTTTTCTCCCTGGGCCTCTGCTGAAAATGCGATCTCCCAGCAAACAAATGTAAAATAAATAAATATGTAAATATATAAATACACATATATATATATATATATATATATATATATATATATATATATATATACATATACCCACACACACACACACACACACACACACACACACACACACACACACACACACACACACACATACTCACACACATATATATTATATATATATATATGGTGTGCACGCATGTGGTTGGCCGGCAGATGGCCGACTGGAAAATGGTCGCACGCATGTCTGCGAGTTCGCATAAATGCAAACACAAAGTGAAACACAAAACACCCCCTTTGTGACCCATGGTAGCACTTGTTTAGGTGGTAGAGTGGTCAGAATTGTTGAATTCTGATTTTTTTACGACAATCTGACCGCTCGACACCTGGAGATTCGACATTCATTTTCGAAAAAAAATGACGTTCAGCATTTGGTTTTGTGACCAAATACATGTATTCTCTATATATATATATATATATATATATATATATATATATATATATATATATATATATGTATATATATATATATATATATATATATATATATATATATATATATATATGTATATGGATCTAGGATGTTTGCTCGAGTGAGCAAATGACCAAAACCCAAACGATCTCGCATACTTATGCGAAGTAAGGGAAATTTCCCTTTTCTCCACTGTAGTACAGTCTCGGAGGGAGAATATTAAAGTAGGGGGGTATGGGGGGTGCAGAGGAGCAAAGCCCCCCCCTGCTAAAATGTAAATGCAGGGTTTTATTTTATTTTTTTTGTAACACGCTTTAATGAAAGCGCTTTTTCGATAAAAGCGCTTTCGTTAAAGTGTGTTCGGTTATTATGGATATATATATATATATATATATATATATATATATATATATATATATATATATATATATATATATATGTTGTAATCTCCTCCAGTTATACTTTATACAGGTGTTAACCATTCTTTTATAGTAGAAATATTTATAAATTTAAGAGGTCTAGTGATACATTTCTGGTTGGTAGCTAACAGATGTTGCTTTTGTATAGACCTAAAATATGGAGCACTGATAAAATGGTGTAGTGAGATCTAGTAACATGGATAATGAATTTTACATCTAAGTAGTGATTACAAAGATATCACTGGAAAAATAAGGAAAAATTAACACATTAATTATTTTAATAATCAGATCCTTGAATGCTTATATTGTCTCTAACGAATCGAACAAGTGGTTCCATCACAAGGGTAGACAAGAAAGGAGAGGAAGGCACCGCTGTTTAGCTCATCTATGAACTGGAAATTATTGTTATGTATGGTTAGTTTTAAATACTGCTGAAAACTCTTTCTACATTATATGAAAAAGGTTGAGAAAGCCTCTTGGAAATTCTATTTATATAAAATGAACTGTAGATAAAGGGCATTTAAGACTTGTTGAAAATCTTTAGCTGTATCTAGACTAATAGTCTTGGTGATTTAATTGTACTGAGATCAAAGAACTTTTGAATTTGACTTTCCAAGATAAAACTACACTTATCATAATCAGTTAGCTGAAACAAGAGGCCTTCCTTTTGTCAAGTGTTATATGAATGTTTTATAACCAACACTAGTTCATTAGCTTGGTTTGTATTAAGTGCACACTTTTTATATTTTAGTTATTTCTTAACCAGGGAAGTCCACTGGACACAAGTGCCTCTTAAAGGGTGGATGTGCAGCAATGTCTGGTTAAGGAAATTGCTCATGGTCATACCATTTGCAAATGAAAATTGAGTGAATCAGACCCAGGACTACACAATGAGCAGTGGCGGCTGGTGGTTTCAAAGCAAAGGGGGTTGCAGGAGACAACTGAATGTGTGTGGCCAATGGGAGGGGGTGTGGCCAACTAGAAAGGGGTGGTGCTATGCTAAAAACTGCAAAAACTGGGACTTTAATTATGTACGCTGCCTTGGGTGCCAAAATATCATTATGAGAGTCCAATCAAGACAAAAATGAAGGAAGTATAGAAAAAAATATTTCAGTGCATTGGCTACATAACAGCTTAATATCTAGATGGAAGCAAAAAGGTTGTGAGGCATGAAAAAATAAATTTCTTTTTAAATACATTACTGGAATGCCAGTCAAAATTAAGTATAAAATAACAAGCAGTACCCAACTCAAACCACTTCTCCTTGCACTGCAGTTCTAATTATAATTTATATTCAGCTTTATAAAAGTACCAAGTAACATGCTGAAAGTAGCAACCTCTGTGATACTCCCACTTGTAAAAATGTTTCTTATCCAAAAAAGACCTGCTCCCTGACAACAACTATCTACTTGTTTCATGGGAAAAACATGATCAAAGTAAAAAATTAACAGCAAACAAGAAACAAGCTCAAGATAAATTGCTTAAAGGATTACTGCACAGGTTATGGACCACACATGATAGATTGGCATTCTGTTTAGTTCACGAGTAAAGCCTGCAAAGATGACTGCAAGTCGCAAACAAATGTAATGTGCTTCTGAAAATACTGTTATCCTGTTCTTTATTACAAATACTGTCATATGCATTTCAATACCCAAGGCTTATATGCTATCTAGTTATGTAACTATTCCCTGCATGGCAACAACAAAAAGGTTTCAGTGTTGGTAATTTTTAACAGTATGCTTATTAAATCTTACTTGTATCTTACAGTCTCAGACAAGCTTACCTGATGGTCATTAAAGCATTGCTACTTAAACACAGAGCAACAGGCACTGCAACAGCATGCATTTTCTTAATAAGAAGAAGCATAAATCAACAGTATAAAAATATGACAGAAAACCAGAACATTCTGCAAAATCAAGGACAGATAAAAAGCCACTGTAGTACTTGTGTCTACCTTGAATGGGGGGATACTCTGCACACCTAATACTGCATAACTGCTCCTTGCCTTGCTTGGACACATCCAGAATCACTACATGGGGGAGTGGGGTGCAACACGTATGTCACAATTTGAAATGTCTCTGGCTGACGGTGATGGCCCTGGCACATTTGTCATACAACTGCAACTTGATCGGACCTTCACCAGCTCTGGCCAGTGAATAACTTTATTTTTCTGATAAATAACTGTTGAAAATAGCTTAGCCTGTTAGTTAGTGATTTAGAAAGTTTAGAGCATAGAAAATATAGTTAGATACTAGTGGCCGTGTTTTTAGTCCTGTTTTTATCCCTATCTCTAGCTTAGTTTGTTAAGTCTTTAGTTAAATTAGTGAGATATTAGTGGCCATGTTTTTAGACCTTTATTCTGTCTAAAATTATTTTGAGTGTGTGTATCCTTTAAATTAGAGCATGGGGCACATAGTTTAACTTAGTGTAAATTTATACTAATATTAATATGTAGATATTAGTGGCTGTGTTTTTAGGCCTTTTTTTCTTCCTATCTATAGCATTGTATTGTGTGTGTTATCTGTTAGATTAGAGCCCTTATTTTTTACAGGGCAGATATATCTTAGCTTTAAGTGATATTAATAGCTGCAAGGTTTAAATAGTTGGTTTGCATGGATATTAGTGTTAGAACCCTCTTATTTACAGGGCAATGCTTGCTGTGAAATATTACTGTTGTTATTCTTGTTGGTACTTCTGAATATATATTTTGTCTCTGATTATGTCTCTTCAGGAGAAAGAAAAAGCCAAGTCTGTCTTTAAAAAATGCCCAAGATGTGGGCAAAAGATGTCTATAACCGATGGATATACTGAATGTGTCTACTGTTTGGGTGAGGTACACCTGCAGGAAAACTGTGCTATATGCCACTTTTTTAGCTCCAGAGTGTTGATTGAAAGAAAAAGAAAACTCATGGATAAGGGTCTGTTAAAATCCTCTTTCCAAGAGTCACTGTATAAGTCTGATAAGCACTCCAAAAAGCCTACAGAATCGATGAAGAGTCCATCAACTTCAAAATCAGCCTCTAGTAAAGCTTCAACAATGGTCCACAGCCTTCGGAACTGACTCTCATTATGGTTAGGAACCAATCCCCCACCTTGGAACCAGTATCTCCTACATTGAAATCTCCCATTTTACAAATGGTGGCTTCATCACATTATTCACGGGCCTCAAGTAGACTGTCTGATTTGGATGTGGACCGGGTAGTGCAGAAGCTTCTACAGATACCAGCGCTGGCAAAAATGTTATCGGCACCGACCCCGGGGCTTCAGAGCTAACTTTAGTTCCCCCAACATCTTCTGTTCCTTCTCTGATCTGCATAGAAATTTCAGAGCTGGAGAGTGCAGAGCTGATGATTGTAGAACCCTCAGGACTGACAGCTACTCTAGGCTTTTCAGCCCCAACTGCCCTGATGTCTTCAGTGCTGACTGAAGGATCTTGGAGCTAACACTCACCGGTCAGGTCCAGGGAGGATAGTAGGACCAACTTGTCGGTGCTGACTTTACCTCTTGGGGCTTCAGCTTGAGTGAGTTCAGCCCTGACCTCTACCTCAGAGCCCTCATTACTGGCACAGACAGTTTCCATCGAATCTTCGGATCTGAGGGATTCCTCTCGTCGAGACCAAGGGGCCTTTGACACTATGAGGAGGGCCTTGTCCACCCCAACAGCCACTCCATCAGTTCTGGCAGCTCCCTCCCTGAAAGCACCGGTGTATGCCTCTTCATCATACACTCCATTAAAGGGTCTATATTATATCATCGAACGCTTAAAAAAGTGAACGCTGATTGATCAACCTAATTTAAGCGAAAGCTTACAATCTCGAACTGTCAGATCAGCGATTTTTTCCCAGGGAAAATATTCGTTGATCCAAAACACATACACACAACACAAGCACACCAAACAAACAGAAATCCACACACATACACCTAAAATCTGATACCTAACCCTACACTAAACTATGCACACACCACTAACTACCCACTTACCTTAACCCAAACCCTAACCCTAACAATTACAACCCAAGATGTATACTACTCCTGAAGACTGACAATCAAATTTTTCAAATGCATAATATCTTTTACCATTAATTTTAAATCCATGCATATTTTTGACTCTCACACATGCTGAACATCGACCACAACGAAACATCCCAACATCCTTATCAGTAGGTACATTGGACAAACCAGGAGAAAGGTGAAAGTGCACATTTTGGAACACTTGGGGGATATAAGAAGAGGAAATATGGATAGTCCAATAGCCTCCCACTTTATTAATGTACATAATGGGAATGTAGGTGTTTTTTTATTTAGTGTGTTGGCTAGACCCCACAGTTGTGTAGACAATTTTAAGAGTGCACTATGTAGATTAGAGCACAAAATGATTTTGGAATACCACACATTATACCCCAGGGGTATGAATTTGGAAAGTGGGTTAGTGATATGAAATTGTGTATGGTATTTAGAAAAGTTTGAATGATTATTTATTGATATAAAAGTAAGTCATAGATATATTTTGGATAAATTAAAAAAAAATTTTGCTACTCTTTTTAGTATTATTATTATTATTATGTTCAAATTTATATATTCAGTACTAATAAATAAATAACTAAAAATAATAAATAAAAAATAAATATTTAATTAAATTTATATTTTGGGGAAGAATGCAAGTATTAAAAATTTGTAAAAGTATTTGACTTGTTAGTATTTAATGAATTGTATTATGATTAAGTAAAAATGTGGGATGGTTTAATGGTTAATTGCTTAATTGATAAACATTTAAAAGGAAGATGTATTCTGATGGTAAAATGTTCCAAGAAGGCGAATTGCCGAGGTACCAGAATGTATGTTGTATATGGAATAAAGGAATCTTCCGCAAATCTCACCTTTGGGCTCCTGCGCTGGTGTTTTTCTGGATTGTGGTCCCTAAAGAAACAAGTAGCAGAATGGATATTCCACAGGTGGGGCCAGCCTTGCTGTGATCTCTTTGCAACCCCAACAAACATGAAATGCAGCAGCTACTTTGCCCTGATCACCCCACTGGGGTATGCCCCATGAGATTCACTGGTGCACAAATGGCCCCCTGGGTCTCCTTTATGCCTTTCCTCCCTTCCCTCTGATACCCAAAGTATTACAGAAAGTAAAGTCTCTGGGAAGGACCATAATCTTAATAGCCCCTTACTGGCCTCGGCAAATTTGGTTTACCTTTCTCCAGCCTCATCTCTTGGAAGAGCCCTGGATCCTGGACCCAGTTCCGAATTTGCTGACCCATTCATCGGGGGCTCTTCATCCTTCTCTTCATTCCCTCAAACTGACAGCTTTGCTGCTCCAATTTACAACCTCTCAGCAGAAGCCCAACATGTTATAACATCCAGCCATAAATCATCCACCAGAAAGTTATATCTTAGCAAATGTAAGAGATTTTCTCTATGGGCATCTCAGAATGATATTGATCCCTACCTAGCTCCGATCCCATCTATACTGAAATTTCTGACTAAACTTTTCAATGAAGGAGTTGCTGCAACTACTATCAGAGTTCAATTAGCAGCAATCTCAAACTTTCATCTTGGCTTCCAAGGTTCTAATGTCATGTGGATATCAACTCCCTAAAGCCTTTCTTAAAGGTACCATTCATTTGAAACCACCAACCAGAGATCCAGCCATGCCATGGAATCTAAATGTTGTTCTCTCCCGAATTATATTACCTCTTTTCAAAGCAGCCTCGTCCTGTCATTAGAACTTCCTCTCATGGAAGACTATATTTTTGATAGCTATTACTTCTGCTTGGAGGATTTCTGAGTTGCAGGCCTTGACCATCAAATCTCCTTATCTGATTTTCCATAATGATAGAGTTTCTATCAGAACTAATCTATCCTTCATACCAAAAGTTTGTTCAGAGACAAATCTTAACCAATCCATTGAGTTGCCCGTGTTCTTTCCAAAATGCACAATTAAGATGGAACACATGCTGCACAAACTTGATGTTCATAGACAACTCCCATTTTAACTAGATAGGACGAAACAATTCAGATAAATGGATCAGCTCTTTGTTTCCTTTTCAGAGTAAAAAAAAGGTGCCCCAGTGACAAAAGTAACCGTGTCAAGATGGCAATCGGATTGCATTTCCATCATTTATAGTTCAGAGAATGCGCCCTTACAAGAGAAAATAAAGGTGCACTCTACTAGAGCTGTTTCAACCTCATTAGCCTTTTCTGCAAGGTTACCATTAGATTCTATTTGTGCAGCAACTACCTGGTCAAGACCTCATACCTTTATCATTCATTACAAAGTAGACAAGGCCAACAGGGACAGGACCTCCTTTGGTTCCACAGTTTTGAGGAACATTCTTCCATGAGCCACCCAAGAAAGATGGTGCTTGGGACGCTACCCATCAGTAAGAATGAATGGCAAGATAGAACAACTACACATAAATAAGTTATGTACTCACCATAACGTTCCATGTGAGTTGTTCATCTCGCCTTCGTTCTTACGTCCCACCCTCCAACCCCCATCCAGTCTACTTGAGGTCTGTCACTTTTGTTATATGGTGCATTGTCTCTTATCCATAGGTTCATAGGTTCATAGGTTGGTACTAGGCTATCGGCCCTAGCCATAACAATTCCCTGGCTATTTCTTCCCACACTATTTACTTCCCTGGACCCCTGTCTAGCAGGGCGACTGACATGATCCCTGGGGTGAATTTCCTTTCTCCCATCTAATCATCAAGGTTCCTTTTGAAGAGGGCCAAAGAGGCACTCTGCTTGACATGTATGGGCAGTCTGTACCAGAGTCTGGGGAGTCTCTGTGTCAGGAAGCTATCCCTCCAGCATGTTTTGTTTATTGTGATGACAAGGTTTAGATCCCTTGAGCGTGTGGCTCTGAGGGATTGGGATTTCTTTAAGTGTAGCATGTCCAACAGCTCTGGGTTTGAATTGACCTTGTTTGTTAAGCAGATATCACCTCTGAGTAGATGATATGCGACAGAGTATAGCTGGAGTTTAGTTTTTTAAGGCGGTCAGTGTATAGAGTGATGTTTATGAAGATGGAAATTGATGATGTAATGATGAATGTTGTTAGTGCATATGCTCCACAAGTTGATTGTGTGTGATGGATGAGAAAGAACAATTTTGGAGTGAGTTGGATGAAGTGGTGATGACTGCAACCAAGGGTGAGAGACTGGTGATTGGAGCAGATTTCAATGGGCATGTTGGTGAAGGGAACAGATGGAATGAGGAAGTGATGGGCAGGTATGATGTTAAGCAAAGGAATGCAGAAGGTCAGCTGATAGTGGATTTTGCGAAAAGGATGGACATGGCTGTGATGAATAAGTATTTTAACAAGAGGGAGGAGCATAGGGTGACATACAAGAGTGCAGGAAGATGCACACAGGTGGATTATATCTTATGTAGAAGGACCAGTCTGAAGGAGATTGGAGACTGTAAAGTGGTGGCAGGGGAAAGTGTAGTTAGGCAGCATAGGAGGGTGGTTTGTAGGATGACAATGTTGATCAAGAAGAGGAGGATGAGTGTGAGGGCAGCAAAGGATCAAATGGTGGAAATTGAAAAAGGGTAATTGTGAGGTGATGTTCAGGGAAGAGTTAAGACAGGTACTGGGTGGCAGTGAAGAGTTACAGAATAGCTGCATAACTACAGCAGAGCTAGTAAGAGAGATGGCTAGAAAGGTGCTTGGTGTGACATCTGGAAAGAGGAAGGAGGACAAGGAGACCTGGTGGTGGAATGAAGTAGTACAGGAGAGTATACAGAGAAAGAGGTTGGTGAAGAAGAAGTGGGATTGTCAGAGAGATGAAGAAAGTAGACAAGAGTATAAGGAGATGAGGTGCATGGCAAAGAGAGAGGTGGCGGAGGCTAAGGATAAGGCAAATGAAGAGTTGTATAAAAGCTTGGACACTAAGGAGGGAGAAAAGGACCTGTACCGAATGGCTAGACAGAGGGACTGAGCTAGTAAAGATGTGCAGCAGGTAAGGGTGATAAAGGATAATGAGGGAAACATACTCACAAGTGAGGAGAGTGTGTTGAGCACATGGAAAGAGTACTTTGAGGGGCTGATGAATGAAGAGAATGAGAGGGAGAGAAGGTTGGATGATGTGCGGATAGTGAATCATGAAGTGCAGTGGATTAGCAAGGTGGAAGTAAGGATAGCTATGAAGAGGATGAAGAATGGAAAGGCTGTTGGTCCAGATGACATACCTGTGGAAGCATGGAGGTGTTTAGGTGAAATGGCAGTGGAGTTTTTAACTAGATTGTTTAATGAAATCTTGGAAGGTGAGAGGATGCCTGAGGAGTGGAGAAAAAATGTTTTGGTACTGATTTTTAAGAATAAGGGTGATGTGCAGAGCTGTAGTAACTACAGAGGGATTAAACTGATCAGTCACAGCATGAAGTTATGGGAAAGAGTAGTGGAAGCTAGGTTAAGAAGGGAGGTGATGATTAGTGATCAGCAGTATGGTTTCATGTCAGGAAAGAGCACTACAGATGCGATGTTTGCTCTGAGAGTGTTGATGGAGAAGTACAGAGAAGGTCAGAAGGAGTTGCATTGTGTCTTTGTGGATTTAGAGAAAGCATATGACAGGGTGCCTAGAGAGGAGTTGTGGTATTGTATGAGGATGTCGGGAGTGTCAGAAAAGTATGTAAGAGTGGTACAGGATATGTACGAGGGTTGTGTGACAGTGGTGAGGTCTGTGGTGGGAGTGATGGATGCGTTTAAGGTGGAGGTGGGATTACATCAAGGATCAGCTCTGAGCCCTTTCTTATTTGCAATAATGATGGACAGGTTGACAGACGAGATCAGACAGGAGTCCCTGTGGACTATGATGTTTGCAGATGACATTGTGATCTGTAGTGAGAGTAGGGAACAGGTGGAGGAGACCCTGGAGAGGTGTAGATTTGCTCTAGAGAGAAGAGGAATAAAGGTCAGCAGGACTAAGACAGAATATATGTGTGTGAATGAGAGGGAGGATAGAGGAATGGTGAGGATGCAGTGAGTAGAGGTGGCGAAGGTGGATGAGTTTAAATACTTGGGATCAACACTTCAGAGTAATGGTGAGTGTGGAAGAGAGGTGAAGAAGAGAGTGCAGGCAGGATGGAGTGGGTGGAGAAGAGTGTCAGGAGTGATTTGTGACAGATGAGTACCAGTAAGAGTGAAAGGGAAAGTCTACAAGAGGGTTGTGAGACCAGCTATGTTATATGGGTTGGAGACAGTGGCAATGACAAAAAGGCAGAAGTCAGAGCTTGACGTGGCAGAGTTGAAGATGTTAAGATTTGCACTGGGTGTGATGAGGATGGACAGGATTAGGAATAAGTATATTAGAGGGACAGCCCAGGTTGGAAGGTTTGGAGACAAAGCCAGAGAGGCAAGATTACGTTGGTTTGGACATGTGTTGAGGAGGGGTGCAGAGTATATTGGGAAAAAGATGCTAAGGATGAAGCTGCCAGGTAACAGGAAAAGAGGAAGGCCTAAGATAAGGTTTATGGATGTGGTGAGAGAGGATATGCAGGTGGTTGGTGTGACAGAGCAAGATGGAGAGGACAGGAAGAAATGGAAACAGTTGATCTGCTGTGGCAACCCCTAACGAGAGCAGCCAAAAGAAGAAGAAAAAGAAGCGTAGGACATCCACTTTAGGCCTGTGATTCTTTTAGTAAAGCATTTCTGTGGCCTTTCCAGTTGTTGCAGATATCTTGAGAGGTACATAGCAAATGGGGCATTGTATTCTATAATGGGTCTAATGAGGGGCAATGACCTCCTTTTTTCTGGATGAAAAGCATGTAGTGATGAGGTGTGCCACATAGGAGGATTTCCTGACTGTTGTGGCACTGTGGTTATTGAAGGTGAGACCACTGTCCACTTGTGTCCCTAAGTCTCTTATCACATTTTCAGTGTTTAGTGTACTGCCACCTATGTGGTAATTCATGGGTACATGTTTTTTCCCAAAGGGGATAACTATACATTTCTTGGCATTGAGCTTGAGCCCATGGCTCTGGCACCATGCATCTGTTTCTGTAAGGTCCTTTTGTAGAGTATCCACATAATTTGCTGATTCAATAATGGCTCCTAGTTTGCAGTCATCTGCAAACTTTGTTAGCCAGAGTCCCTTAGTGTTGGCCTGTACTTCAGAGAAGTAGATGCCAAAGAATAGTGGTCCCAGGACTGAACGCTAAGGTACTTCACTTGTCACTTGTCTGGAGCTGGATTTGGAGTCGGCTACTTTTACAGTGTGGGTTCTGTCAGTAAGCCTGTTGGCAACCCATCAAGTGACATAGGGATTAATGCCCAGCTTAGTAAGTTTATCTATGATTTCAAAGTGGGGGATGGCGTCAAAGGCCTTGGCGAGGTCCAGATAGGCTGTGTGGTCCGCCTTACCCTCATCCATGGCTTTGGAGACTGATTCAAAAAAGTCAGTCAGGTTCAGGAGACAAGATTGGCCCTTCATGAACCCAAAGGGGGTGGGGTCCAGTGTTTGAAGGTTGCCAATGTCTTTGTTTATAAGTTCCATGATAATATATTCTATGGCCTTGCAGATCAGGCTCGTCAGACTGATGGGGCTGTACTTCCTGGGTTCCAAGGTGGACCCCCCTTATGGAGTGGGATAACTGTAGCTGTGCGCTGCTCAGTGGGCATGAAGCCTGAGGTGAGGTTATGATTAAACATGACACTTTGGTGAGGTGCCAGTTCATTTTGTAGTTCATGTAGTACACAGCCCAGGATGTCATCTGGTCCCATGGATGCTGTATTCTTAGCTTTGGAGAGTGCCTTTCTTACTTGTGTGGCCGTTATTACTGGAATTTGGCAATCTTCCGTTATTGAGATGGGCTGTTTAGGGGGTGAGAGGGGGTGAAGTTGGCACTGAATCAATCTGCCAGGATATTGGCAATATCCTTGGGATCAGTATATTTAATGCCATTCTGTTGTAGCTCAGAGCAGATCTGAGCATTTCCATTTAGATTCTTGACATAGTTATACAATGCCTTGTGGTTGTTTTTGGAATCTTTGCAATTTTATTTTCGTAACTAGCTTTGGAGGATTTTTTGAGGTATCTCAGCTTCTTACTGAGGCTGGTAAGAGAGTTTTTTGCATTCTGGGATTTTCCTCTTTTCTGCAACAGTTTCTTTCTTTTGTTGTAAAGTTTGTTTATGGCAGGGGACCACCAGATTGGCTTCCTTTTTTTGGAGGAGAGCATCTTGGTTCTATTTGGGATGGCATGATTCTTGCATGAGTGGATGTGCTCATACAGTGCCTTAGTGTAGGACTCAGCAGTCAAACTTTCAGTTCCCATCTTCATGGGTGTCATGAAGTTTGTCACTTCTGACTTGAGTAGCAAGAAGTTGGCTTTGGAGAAGTTTTTTATGGAGGTTTCCTTACTGGGGGATGGTGGTGGGATGTGGATGTTAAGGGTGATTAGCTTATGCTCAGACCTGACCAACGAGGGGGTGACCATAGGTGTGGAGCATCGGTTTCCCATGTTGGTAATGACCAGCTCTCACAGTGGCATATTAATGGTAGTAGGTAGTCAGTTGGCAGCAAACAAGATTTAAGGGAAGATCAGGGTGCATCATGGGATAGGGAGTTGGCCTCGAGCTGGTTGAGGACCTTGAGCTTTTGCAGTTGCCCGAGTGAACCCATCAGTAAGAATGAAGGTGAGATAAACAACTCACATGGAACGTTATGGTGAATACATAACTTCTTTTTTCTTGAAAGACAAGTAGACTGAAATTTACATGGCTATCATTTAGTGAATTCAGTTCTCACCCTAGCTCTCAACTTCTTAACAAAAAAACCTAGGCAAAGCCAATAATAGGGGAATATAGCCCCACAAACATATTTAGTGAATTCAGTTCTCACCATAGCTCTCAGCCTGTTAGCACAAAAAACCTGGACAAAGCCCAACAATGATCTTATAAACTGAAAATTGCTAGAATAAAAGGTTTTGTGTTACCATATACTTTCTGAAGAATATGAAGTCTGAAATTCAAATGCCTGGCATTATTTTCCAGAAAACCACATATTTTATGAAGAATAGAACAGCAATATCAAGCAAAAATAAAATGCTTTGTTACACCATGCATTTTACTGCCAAGCCTTGGCTCCAGGACCCTGTGCACTGCAGTCAGAGCAACATACCACTATGCCATATCAGCTGTTTCTTAAAAGACAGGTAGACTGAAACTTAAATGGCTAACATTTAGTGAATTCAGTTATCACGTAGCTCTCAACTTCTTAGCATAAAACACCTAGACAAAGCCAATAATGGGGGAATACAGCCCCCCCAAACATATTCAGTGAATTTAGTTATCACCGTAGCTCTTAACCTGTTAGCACAAAAAAACAATGATCTTATAAACAGAAAATTGCTAGAATAAAAGGTTTTGTGTTACCATGTACTTTCTGAAGAATATGAAGTCTGAAATTCAAATGCCTGTCATTATTTCCAGAAAACCACAGATTTTATGAGGAACAGAACAGCAATATGAAGCAAAACTTTCACAAGTGGTGCTGGGTAGGGAATTCAAGCTCTTGATACCTACTCCCAAGGTACAGGGTTTAAGTCTAGCCACCACCAGGTATATTTCCTGAGTTCTTCTAGTCACTGGGGCACACACACACACACACACACACACACACACACACACACACACACACACACACACACACACACACACACACACACACACACCAAAAGCCCCGTGACTTGCGAGACAACAGCAAGGTCCTATGTAACTGCATAGACTTCTGGGATCTCTGTACAGAGAATGGCTGTCTTCCTATCCAGACTGGTTCACCAGCAATCCGGATTCCTGTGTGCATGTGTGGTTCCGGGAATGCTGATATGCACAGAAGTCCAGGACTCGCATTTGTTTTTTGTAATTCTTTTCTTTTTTTGGTTTCGTTTTTTTTTTCTTTTAAGTTTGTTTCATTTTCTGGGGGGGTGCAATCCTGCATTCCAATAGCATGAGCTGCCCCTGACAATGAGGCTCATAACATTAACAGTCTGAAATAAACTGTCATGATAAGGGGTACTTTCCTTCTGTTAATATATGATAAAATGATAGATGGTTATCAACAAGTTCTTGTGAATGGTTTGTGCAGGGTATATTATACATTTCCCATTGGATACTACCTGGTTCTGGGACTTTACCTGACTTTCACGTCTTAGTCTGTTAAGTAGCATAATCGGTTTCCATATAAAACCAACTTCTTGTTACAAAACTGCTTTTTCTCTTAAGGGTTTAGAAATATTGCATGTTAGAATTACTGCAATGCTGATCATCATCAGAATTTTTTTTGTAATCAGTTTGAAGTGTCACATTACAGCAGTGATATTTGTATCTGCTTTTATGTTACTGGGTTATACATCCCTTTAATGCAATGTTTACTTGTTACTGATTTTATTTCCATAACCTGTCTACAGTATATGTATTTATTTATTTATTTGCAGTTGTTTAACCCGGATAGTCCACTGGGCCTGAAGAACCTGTTTTCAATAGAGTCCTGGGGAGAAAAGCTCCTCATACAGATTACACAAAGGATAATATACACACATAGAATGCATGAAGATTACAGTAAAACAGACTGATAAAAAGCATTTCAATCAAAGTTAATAATGTCAAAAGTATAATTTTATTTTCTTTCTTCTCTAGTAGGATTATGGATAGGTAGTTAGATGCAGTAGGTAAGGAATTGCTAGAGACTAGTAAGGAATTGTATAATAGAAACAAGCAAGAATTTGTTACCTGGGATGTGAGAGAAGGAAGGGAAAGAGTATACCTTAGGAACATTGAATAATGTCATATTTAAGTCATGTTAGGGCTAGTACTCTTAAGTATTCAGGTCTTTGTTCAATAGATTGGCGAAAATCTCCATAGATATTAAAATCTTTTTTTTTCAGTGAGTACACATGGTTAACAAACAAGCAAACACCAAAACCATTTGAATAGTGGACATGTCAAGCAACCATTTTTGTACTGTGCTCCTGTGTTGATGATCTGTCTTACCCATCCAGCCATTTCTTCCTTGAGGCTGTGGACTGAATGCTTCCTTGAGGGTGTGGATTGAATGGATGTTGAGTGGGAGGGGCCATCATCTGTGCTGAAGAATTGTGATTTTGCTTTAGACTCAAATCCAATTGCAATCATACAGCACATTAGCTGTTGGTTGTGCAATGCACATGTTTTACACTGTACGATCTCTCACTTTCAGCTGTGAGGTAAGCCTGTGCAACAATCTAGAAAGCAATGCAGGCATTTTTCACATTCTCTACTAAGGAGACTGTGTCTACAATGTGCCCTAGAAAGTGCACCTTCACTCCCTCCCCATGAGAAAGGCGAGTTGGCACTACACCTTCATTCCTCGCTCAACCTGGCCTACCCTTTCAGTGCCAAAGCCACTAATCAAACCACAGTCCCCTGGGTTACAATCAGGGATTTATTCCTCTATGCCATGGAGCCTGCAGTCTCAAGCAGTCTGCCTGAAAGCTCTTCTTTCTAGTCCCCAGTTGGACAATTTGTTCCTTCTAGTGAGGGGCGGGAGCTGGACCAATTGATTCCATAGTCAGTGTGGCAGCCTATAGCCCACTTGTTCTTTGACTTAGAGAGGAGATTCAGGGGTCCAAAGGCAGGCTGACTTGCCTGCCATACCAGGCCTCCTCACTGCTCTTGTTTAATCCCATCTCTACAATGGATAAGATTCTATTAAATGCTACTGCCTGGGAGAGGTTTTGCATTGTTTCCACACACAATTCCACACACAAACAAATCTGTTAACCTCTCTGCAGCATGGCGTCAATGGTCATTAGCTATTCCCTACAATAATTGTAGAGGTTAGTGGTGCAGTAGTCACACCACTTTCCTTTTTCAAAATGGCTGAGCTGGCAATGGCTGCTCGTGTCTATCCTGCTTGCAGTGGTTCTTCCAGTACTTGGGTGTGTTAACTGAACTCAAGCAATATGGGCCAGGTTTTATCCCTCTGTGGTAAGCAGTCTTATATATTTTCATTTTCTTTATTCCATTTTCTCAGTTTATTATTGGCAAATGTCTCATGATATCTAATAGTGATAATTTAAATATATCCCATTGCAAGTGTGTTAGTGAGATTAAGGTTGTATTTATCTTTAAGTATTACTTTATTACAGTTCCCCAGGACCTTGTGTGATGGCTGCATTGCCAACACCTTGTCAGTCCACTCATTCCAGGGACACAGAAGGCAGACATTCCTAGGTTGGGTGAGAATAGTAAGGCCCATTCTTTCCCACCCAGGAATCTGAAACAGATTTTCTGCTCCTTGGCAAGATTCAGGTGGCATGGAGCGGGCTATCTTGCTGATGATATAGGGCAGGCTATCCTCTCTACATTGGGAGCTCTTCTGAATTTGTTATAGCTGTGCCCTGATGGGAAGCACAGCTTTGCATGTTGGATTCTTCTTGGCTTTAGTGGTGCTAAGCGCTATGACAGTGTGGACTTGATTGGCTCAAACTCTGTTGGGTAGCACTGAGTGCTCTTCATCTTGAGATGAGCCAAAGCCACCTCCCTTCCCCTGGGATGGAGCCATGGCCAATCACTCCCATCTTGTCCTACAGGCATTGCAGCTGCTATTCAAACTCCATTCACTTTCAGTGTAGTCTGGACTTTATCCCTCTATGTCATGGAGTTTTTTTTTTTTCAAATTCTTAAACTTGTTTCTGATGCAATTTTGCATTAAGAAAGAAGGGATTCTACATATTCTGGATGCTTTAGAAGGGTGAGACAATAATGAGACTTATAGGCAACAATATTTTGAATGGACTTTTGAGATTGCACAATATCCGTTTATGTTTTCTTTCATGAATTCTGCTATGAGTATGATGAACTAACACATAGTATGCCTAAAACAAGGATGATATAAGCCTTGTTAGATTATGATTTTATATCCAATTATTTTTCCATTTAAAAAATACTGACATTCTAGGTTTCTCTTACAGTGGTTTCTACTGGTTTGGATCAGCCATTATAGTCACACATGATTATGCTACTGTCCTTCCATTATAACTATTTTTATTAAACATTATTTTGATATTTTTTGTATATATATATATATATATATATATATATATATATATATATATATATATATATATATATATATAATTTTTTTCCCTCATATAATATTAATGTTTGATCTTCCCTGTATGAATTTGACCATGGCCACAAAACCTCCCTGATCTGAAATGAGGTACAGAATTTGAATTTAATTAAGACTGACACATTTATCTTTATGTCTGATGAATATGACAAAGCTGAAAGATGTTAATAAGCAGTTTTGCTTAGTTTCATATGTTTTGATTCAAAATGTATATTTCTTGAAAGCAGATGAAGTTTATCTTTGCCTTGTTCAACATGGAAAACATAGCTGTTTTTCTTCACTAGTGAATGGATACCATCAGCATTAAAGACAAACATTTGCCATCTATGTGTTTGTTTGTTAGTGCAATAAATACTTCAGTTTTAATAATTAGGTATGAAAATGATGTGATTATTTATTTTTACTTTCTTTATATTGTGACTTTGTCTGACTTTTCTTTCACTTACCATGAATAAAGCTAGGCATGTGTTAAAGATGATTCCAAGTATAATGTATGAATCAAAATGCTGATTTATTTTTATTTTACATTTGTTGGCCAAGTTAGTCCGTCTGAGCCAAGTAGCCCTTTTTTCAGCGCAGGCGCGGGAAGGAAAGCTCCACAGTTTTACAATTTTAGTGTTAACAGTGTCAGCAGGTTACAATGTATACATACAATGAAATACATTTTATCATAAAAGTAATAGTGGAAGAAAAAACTAATAAGCATACATAAGATAAATTATTCGATACAAACATTTTCAATAAACAGTGAAAAGAGTTAATTGTGTTTGTAGTTATTTCATGAGATATGTGACATTAGAAATGGAGATAAGAGATGGAGGAGAAGGGTGACACTGTGAAGAGGGTTACGAGCTACAAAGGTTTGAAGTTTTGGAGATTATATATGAATTAATGGTCTAGGCCAGGGAGGATGAGTACAGAGGCAGGACCAGTGAGTTTGGAGATACTCTGTAGTGACAGTTTTGAATTGATTTGAATGTTTGAGGGACCTGATTTCTAGTGGTGACTTGTTCCATGACATGGTAGGATTGTAGCTATATAGGTTGCAGCTGATTTTAGTCTTCGGTTTGTATAATTTGTAGTAGGTTAAGGTCAGAGCTATGTAGGCACCTAGTGGGGGGATATTGAGAGATGAGGGGAGATAGCCTAGGGCAGAAGGATTTCAGGTATAGTATAGAGTGAATTATTTGTAGTTGAGAGAGTAGATGCTGGTGAAGTAAAACCAGCCAGTTTAGGTATCTTAGTGAAAGACAATGATGCAATTTGTAAGTTTGGTGATCAGCGAATCTGGCAACCTTGTTGTAGGTAGACTCTAGTTTAGTTAGTAGTGTGGAGTTAAGATTGGTAAGAATTTGGCAGCTATATAGAAGGCTAGGTAGGAGGTATGCATGAGAGAGGGTTATTTTTGCTTTGTTAGTTAGAAACTTTTTGTTTTGATAAAGAAGGCCAAGTTTTGGTGTGTCTCTTTGATGCAGTTGTTTACATGTAGATCAAACTTGAATTGGTCATCTATCATTACTCCTAGAAGTTTTGTACTAGGTTCATCATTAATTGGGGTGTTATTGAGGGACAGTACAGAAAATGTAGATTTAAGGTGGGTGAAGTTCTTTGGGAGAAATAATAAACGTTTTGTCTTTTTGGGGTTAAGAATTATCTGGTTGTCACAGAGCCAGGATTCTACTCAGTTAAAAGATGCTTGAGTTGGACAGATAAGGTCAGAGGGAATATCTGTGATAGTGATGGTGGAGTCATCTGCATATTGTACAAGGGATGACTGTGGATAGGAGATGTAGAGAAGATTAATAAATATATTGAATAGTAATGGGCCAAGGATAGATCCTTGGGGGACTCACATTTTGACACGAACAGGAGGAGAAAGAGCTGAGGGCCATCTCACTGATTGTAGACAGTCAGTGAGATAGATGGAAAACCAGGCTAGTAGTAGAGGCAGATAAGTTTAGGTTAGACAGTTTTTTTCAGCAGAAGAGGGTGAGAGACTGTATCAAAGGCTTTTGAAAGGTCTTGGAATAGGCAGGAGACCAATTTATTATTGTCTCTGGCTACAGAAATAGTATTAATGAAGGATATAAGGGCAGCTGTAGTGCTATATTTAGGGTGAAAGCCATGCTGTTTAGGAGTGAGCACGTTTTCCTGTAGAAGGTATTTCATGATTTGCTTGTGTATGCATTTTTCCAGTATTTTTGAGAGTGGTGAGAGGATCGCAATGGGTCTAAAATTTGTAATGTCAGTGGAGTTCCCTCCTTTGTGAATGGATATGGTGTAGAATTCTCTCCAGATAGATGGAACCTTAGATTTTGAGAAAGAGTGATTTATTGGGATTGATACTGGGAGGGCAAGGGATTCAGCAGCAATTTGTAGGAAATAGGGAGGCAGGTTGTCAG
This sequence comes from Protopterus annectens, assembly GCF_019279795.1. Classification (NCBI taxonomy): domain Eukaryota; kingdom Metazoa; phylum Chordata; order Ceratodontiformes; family Protopteridae; genus Protopterus; species Protopterus annectens. Next base: position 528,940,884 of record NC_056732.1, read on the forward strand.
CAGAAGCAGAGCAGGGTTTAAGTTGAGAGCAAAGATTTTATATAGTTAGTGGGTACAACTGTAAAAAAGAAAGTGGTAGAAGAGTTGAGAGTAGGAGAGGATTTGTAAATGTTAGCTGAGCTGGTAGTAGAGGGGAAGGAAGTTATCAACTAAAATGTGGATTTGATGAAATAGGAATTGAATAAGGTAGCTGTTTCTTCTGGTGAGTTGTTTGGGAAGGAGCTGGGAGTTGAAGGGTTACCAGGGTGCAGAATTCGGTTTATAGAGTTCCAAAATTTCTTGGGATCTGTTTTTTGGGCAGATGGGGGGTTAAAGTAGAAGGGTTTTTTTTGTCTTTGTGGATGAGTTTTTTTGCCTGATTTCTTAGTTGTTTATATTTTTGCAAATGGGAAGAGAGCTTAGTTTTTACAACCTTTTCCATGCCCTGTCTCTAGTTTTCATTAGGGTGTGGGGAGCACATTAGATTTAACGTGAACAGCGCAGGGTGCAGCAACAGAGTTAAGGATGTTAAGGAAAGTAGAGTTAAAAGATTGGACAGCTTCATCAAGGGGGAGATAGGTTATATGTGTCCAGTTTATCCTGGAGAGGAGGGCATTAAAAGTCTCAGGACAGAAGGTGGATAGTTTGCGACAGGTTATGCATCTGTGAGGCCTAGTAAAATGAGTATATCTAAGAAATTTCACAGGGGAGTGATCATTTAGGGAGCTGGGTATAGTCTCAGGGTTATGGTATTTGTGGGGATCTGTGACTAAAATCTAATCAAGGAGAGAGCTGGGGGTATGTGATCTGCTTATATGGGTGGGGGTTGAGATAAGTTGTACAAAGCCATGTAAGTTGATGCATGAAGTAGTGTTTGGGGACTGAAGAGTTAGCCAATTAATATTTACATCCCCAAGAAGAATAGTTTTATTGTGGATGTTTTGAGAACGGTAAGAGAAAATGTTTTCTAGAAGGGTAATGTTATCTCTGGGGAGAATGTAGATAGCTACGACTGTGATAGTCATATAACTGTTAAGTTTAAAGTCAGCTGTCAGGAGTTCAGCGGGTGAGAAGGAGGGAGAGGGTTGGTTTAGACTTGAAGGAGTAACATGGTTTGAATATACAATGGCTACTCCCCCCCCTTTTTCTTCTTGTGTGTATCTAGTCTAATTAGTCTATTATATCCAGGGGGGAGGATATCACTGTCATGGTTTTGTGGCTTCAGCCAGGCTTCAGTCAGGTTGACTATATTAGGGGTGTGGTTAGCCAACCAGGCATGGAATGCAATAATTTTGTTTAGGATGCTTCTAAGATTCATGCAGTAAAAAGATAGTGTTTTTTTTGTAGGAGTACTGTAGGGTTGGTTAGGGGAGTTAGCTTTATTGACTGGGGAGGGAGAGGTTTGAGCCAGGGTTTGGGTGAATATCACCTGATAGTAGTAGAGACTTAGGGAGGAAATGTTGTTTGTATATGAGGTGCTCTATTTTATTTTCTAAAGAGGTGGAAGAGGATATTAAAAAAGAGATAGAAAAAAGTATAACTATATGCATTTCAATTATTTTTGAAGTATATTAAATATCTAAACAGACAACTAAATACCATTTGTTTTTTGTTCAGATAAAGGCTTTTCAAATTCCAAGAGACAAGACTCTTTCTAAGTCCATTCAGCTTTTAAGAGGCAGAAATCTTCCTGAGTTCAATGTCTGTCAATGTCTGTCAGATTAGGGCATCTGTTACCATCAAGTTTTATAGCAACTAAACCCTCCTTAGACAGACTATTCCATATGAAGTGTGGGGTGTTCATGTAGAAATAATCCCCAAAGGCAAAGGCAAACCGCAGTCTTGTGCTATTATACCCTCCCTGAGATGCCTGGAGTGGGAAATTTGGCACCCATAAAAAATAGACATGAGGCTGGATTCATTTACGTCTACACTAAACACAAGCATAATTCCCACTTCCATCTCCTAATTTCAGTTTTCCTTCTGATTTTGTTGCAACCTTAAATATTGAGGGGGGATTTATAAAGGTTACCACAACATGTGGACTATATCTATATTCAGTGAAACCTTTTTTTGTGAATAGACAATACAAAAAATGTGGTAGGGAACTTCCTGAAAACAGAGTGTCTACACTTAGTGTGGGTGTTCATGAATCTGGCATGATCTTTATTATGCTGAACTGACATTTCCCTTTTGAGGAACTTTGTTTGTACGATCTATACATTAAAATCTTGCTGAGCTGGAAAGGTTACATTAAAGACAGTAACTATAACTGGTCATTCTGCTCTGTCTGATGTCACATTGTCGTCAATTAGTCTTATGACATAATCACTATGTCTTTACAGAAACAATGATGTCACATTGTTGCCAGTTAGTCTTATGACATAATCACTATGTCTTTACAGAAACAACGATGTCACATTGTCGTCAATTAGTCTTATGATAAAATCACTATGTCTTTACAGAAACAGTTATGTGGAACATTGTGGTTAAAGCATAATGTCATGGGGTGAGCCTGTAACTGGTCATTGTTTGATCAGTTTTGTACACTAGCAAATGTGTTTAAATAAAAAAGTAAATTAATACAGAAATACATAAATAAACCAGCTGTAAAGGGGCTAACTTTTATAACCCACAAAACCTTAATTCATTATTATTATATATCGGTTTATATTTTGGTTGACCATGTTAGCCCTACTGGGTAAAGGAAGCCCATTTTCAGAGGGGACCTGGGAAAAGTAGGGTAAGAAACTAACACAGTAAATTCAAAATGATGGTTTTGCAAAATCCATATTTTTGAATGTACTGTAGATGAATAGAAGAAAGCATTCTTCAAAGATATTCAGTATACAGTACATTATCAGATAAAAGTACATAAACAAATGTAGTATCACATTAGTCGTGCATAAAACAGCTACAAATCTGTAAAAGAACTAAAGGTTATAATATTTTTTCAATAGCTATATTTATAATTATGTAAACTAGATTGTATTATTGCATGAGAACAGATGGAAATGTACAGTAGCTTTAAGATGCATGCTTTTAAGAATGTCTGAGAAATTTCAAGATAAGAAAGTGTTTTGTACCGGAAAGATGAATGATTTTAAACAGATAATCTGTGCATTTTAGAAGATGCAATTAATAAAAAAGAACTTTAAATAAAAATAATAGCCATCTGGAATAAAATATTAGACATGTAGACTTAGTACACATTTGAAAGAATAGGTTGAATATGTTATTTCACATTTAGGCCATAATACTGTAGCAGTGTAGTGCACTATGCAAGTTTGTTAAAGGTATCAAAATTGTCCATTTTATGTAATTAAGGAGCAGGGAGTTCAATTCTACAGAGTCGAATATATTTAGTGCTCTGTTTCCAATATCTTTGTTAGTTTTGTGGGACTGCAATATGTGTTTTTTGCTAGATCACTTTGAAACACTCCCCTGAAAGTTAATCCTGCAGCCAGGGATCTAGGGATATGGAAACCTGTGCAAAGATCTTCTCTTACTATAGTCAAATACAGTTTGGACAAAGGATGGGAAATCACAAGTTCACCCCCAGTTTAGCACCCATGTCCCTCAGGCATAGGAGCAACAAGTAAATGTACCAATTTTGTCCTTGTTCCCTGACCACTTGTGGGTTATTCATACATAAAATATAAAGGCTAAAAACTACAGTGGGAATGTAAGGCTAGGCTTTTTAATATCCTCACAGATCAATAGCCTAGGGGGTACTTTCTGAACTTAAGATAATAATTACAACTTGTTAACCAGGTGAACTCATTCAACACACACTCCCTTTCCAGGAAAGTGGTCTGCCAAAGTGACTTGCTCAGAAACACACAGAAGGCAAATGGAGGCTGTTGAAAACAAACTCAGGACTACTGCAGGATATAGGTCCTGTAGTACCTAACATTAAAACTCTGCACCAAACTCTTAGAGCTGCCTCTTCTGTTTGAGAAGTTCTGAGAAAGTAAAGCTTGAAGGGCAGAGCACTTGTTGTAAAAATTTATATGTGAAAGTCATGTGAACAATGTTGGTTTTATTCTCATAAAATAACCAATTTAGTTTAAGTATTTTACATCTGTGTGTGCTAGTTATAGATTCTTCAGCAACTATAGCAATTTTATAGTATGTCAGTTCTGTTATTTGGTGGATGGTTTTGTTGATCTCACTTACAGTGTTGCATTTATATAGCATTTTAATCATCAAAAAATCTTTGCTAATGTGATTCAAGCTATTGGAGGCTGACATTTGTTGATTCTATGCTGGACACCCATTTTTGTGAATATCTTTATCAACAGCATTTGCATAGGAACTGAAATTTAGTTTGCTGTTATTGATAATACTAACATATTTGCATTGTGTAAAATTTTTGATATTGGTATCTTTTATCTGAACTATGACCCAATATCATTTTTTTTGCTGTTTTTTTTTTTTTTTTTACTCTTTGAGAATAAAAGGAGTCTTTTGGCTTTCTCATAAACTTGCTTAAGGGGACTGTTTATGTCATTTGTTGATGCTAAGTTTCTACTCTTTTTGAGACTATGAATATGCTGTTAACATTTTATTTTTCCTTCTTTCCTTTAAAATTTTATTGAACTTTCAGTTCTGTCAATATACAATGAAAAAAGTAAAGAAAATGTTCTTTAATTATATACACATACATTTGTTTACTTTCACTAACCTGGCATTAATAATTCATTTAAAATATTAGACACATGCTTAAACTTAATTCTTATCCAGTATAACTCAACAATAAAAGAAAATATGGGAAGAGAAATCTGTAGAAAAGGAATGAAAATAAGAACTAAAATATTAATAAAAACAAAACACATTTTATTTAAATAAAAATAATAAATGACTTACTTTAGAATTAATCAAAACAAAACTAAAGTAAAAGCTGTATCCATTTTAAATATTATTTTTCTATTTTAAAAAAATGTTTAGTTTAGGCCAACATTTTAAAATAACCCTTTTCATTTTAATCTTATAGTTATGGTATCTACTTCCTTGTTATATAAATCTTCAAAAAAATTTTAAAAATTCAGCAAATGATAGTGAAGCAGAACTACACTATTTCCAAAGCTAGTTCATAGCAAAGAACAGGGGACTGTGATATATAGCTACACTTTTTGGGATTGGGGCTGGGACTCACAAAAGCTTAGCGTGATGGGTAAGCCATAGCTCAAACGTTTTCCTCATTGAGCTAAGCCTTTCCAGTTCAGAGACTACTTTACCTCTGAGGTGTTCCTCTCAACTGGGCCTCAATGCAAAAGGCAGTCTCTAAGGCAGACCTACATGCTAATGCAACAGTCCTAGGCAGTGCATAACACTAATTAGTCATGTGCTCTCCCTCTAAAATGTCCACAAATCACAATTTGCTTACCTGAGTGAAGTATAAGTAAACATTTTCTCTAGGAGGAAAGGGCTACTACCATAAAAACATGATGGTCATACCAGAGGCACAGCTGGCTCAATCAGCACCCCACATCAGGCAGATCTTCAACTGAAAAGAAAAAAAAAACACTTCTCTGTAGTAACCCAATCACTACATTGCACATATCATGTAATTACAATTACATCCACACCCCCTGTAGCTGTACAACTCAGGAGCAAAAACACTTTGCTCCCAGGATGAGTACCCCTCTTACCCTACCCTAGATACACATCTGGGTCATACATTCACTCCTGTGAGAGTATTAATGATGCAAGTACGTTCAGTGAAGACATGGAGGCAGGGGGTGTTAGTGTGTAATTGTGTGGGCATGTGTATGGATATCTGTAGGGTCATGAGTGAGGCTGATTGAGTGTGTGTGTCTGTGTGTGTGTGTGTGTGTGTGTTTGTATTTATTTGTGTGTGTATGTATGTGTGTGTCTGTGTCTATATGTATGTGTATGTGCATGTTTCTATCTGCCTGATTGATTGTCATAGTGGGATTAGGTAGGAAATCGAGAGTCTGGATGGGTGTGTGTGTGTGTGTGTGTGTGTGTGTGTGTGTGTGTGTGTGTGTGTGTGTGTGTGTGTGTGTGTGTGTGTATGTTTGTATGTGTGTGTATACTGGGGATGCCCTTAGTAACACAATGCACAGTAGGGAAAGCAGTAGTGCAGTCAGGTCTGAGAGCACACATGTACGATTCAGAAACATGCTAGTAAAATGATAACTAAGTCTTTCTTATTGCAGTTATCCATTCCCAAGTCATATTTTCTTACTGTTGCATTAATTAACCAACCCATGTTGTACAATTAGCATAAATGGAGAGCAGCTTTCTGAATTGTAAGGTGAAACATTAAATAATATCAAAAATTTTGCTACTATAAAGTTGTTACTTCAAAGAGATTGGGTAAACATTTTGAATAGCATCTCATAATGTCTTAAAACGTTCATGTTCATATAACATGCTCCCATTCCGCTTTTATCTCCTTATTATAGCCCTGACAAGTCATTTCATTATTTTTACATTCCATACTAATTCTACATGGAGTGAAATAAATTACCATGTATACAGCTTCCAAAATGGATATGAAGCAGTACTTACAGAATACCTTAATTTACATTTCTTCTTCCTTAATAAGGCCTTTGTCTCCTGATTTTTATTGCTATCTCTATCGCCCCAAGCCAGAAGCAAAGTTTGGTTAACATAAATAGAGGCTTGCTCTTTTACTTCAACATTTAGACTACCTTTCAATTTGTTGTATTTACTTAATGACTTTTTATTGCAAAGGTTTGTACATGCACAGACTTCATATGCTGCCACTGCCTTTCTTTCAATTTTGCAAAAGACCTGAGCTTTTCTCTTGCATATGAGTGCCTTTTTAGTTAGCCAACATGATTAACTAGATAATTTAAGACTCTCCCACCACAGAAATATGACCTAGTTTTTATATGGCTTAACTATGTAAAGTGTTCTGTAGAGGACTGAAGTAATTGGAGGGTTTCCTCACTATGGCAGATCAGAGGATCTACTCTGCAAAATGTTGTGGGCTTTATCCCATTACCATGGTGACCATCATAACGTTGGGCTTATGGTATCATAGCAAGTAAGGCAGCAGATGCACTGAAATAATTTTCTTGAAACTAAGAAATTTTATATCCTGGTTCTGTTTTTGGAAGCAGGTACGATATATTTAAATCCCTTTTCTTCCAGGGAAAAGATTCCCCAAATATTCCACAGCCGCATTCCTTAGATGAATTATCTTGATTCTTAAAATTTAATATGCTACCCCATTAAAGGGAATGATTTATGCATTATGGGATCAAGGTTTACATTAAAATTTTCACTGAGAATATTGCAAAGAATGAGGGATTTAGAATGAAGGGTTATCTCAGTTTGGGCCACATATGTTGCCTAGCACACAATGGCCTGATTGTATAACAGTCTCATGTATAGCCCATCTATCAATTTATTGGCTATACAATGACCAGACTAACTTGTCACTGTATATTGTTCTCAGTAGACCTTCTGTACTGTTCTTATAATGTTTTTTTTCTTGTAAAAAGGCAACGTCAGTTTGATTAGCGCTAATAGATTTGTTAGGCATATATCTCTTCATTGTTCAATTACTACCTCAAAGAGTCAAACTTAAACACATAAGTATAAACAGAGCTCTTTCAAATTTTTGCTTAAATAGTAATTATTCATTTATTTATTTATTTATTTATTGCATTTGTTAACCACAAATGTCTACTGGGCCTAGATGAGCCCATTTTCAGTAGAAGGCCCGGAGAGAAAAGCTCCACATAACATTATTAGTGCATACAAGAAAAAGCACAATATGCAGTATATATACAGTCTCAGTGCATGGAAATAAATATTAAACACAATGGTGCAAGTTATTTACAAACCATACACATCCACATTGTGTACATTTTGATAATTGAGGATGGGGTTAGTCAGGTAGGGTAGCAGTTTTGATTGTTAGTGTAAGCAAATAAATAATAAGAAGGAACAGGGCGAGAAAGGGGCTGATGAAGAAAGAAAATAACCAGTTTAAGGTATTTAAACTTACTATTTACAAAACTAAAGACAAATGACCACCAACTTCCCAGAGCAGCAGAGGTCAACAAAAGTAAAAGCAAATAATCCAAGAAAACTGATGAAGCAGCAGTAGCTGCAAAAGTGCTTATGACCTACAATACATTACATTTTTAACCTGGAGAGTCGTGCCTTCCTTGGGTCCATCAGTATTCTTGGATTATTTGCAAAACGAATTAACTTTAAATAAAAAAGTCAAAAGGGGTTAAAAACACTCACAAACAAGAGTTTATGTAGTTAGCTTGTTATTAAACTCATTCCCCCGGATTCACGAATCCTCCGTGTAAGACTAAATAAGTCTTACTCAGAGGCTGCAGTTGAACGGTATGATGTCAGCATGCCAAGAATATTCATGAAGGCATGCTGACTCAACCGTAGGTCTAACACAGACCGTGTAGGAAAGCAGGGGGCGTGTCCGACTACCGAGCAGTCTAAATGTCCACGCCCCTGCAAGGTTTCGAAAAGTAAAATGAAAACACACAAGAGCGAGTACGCTCAAATGTCCGTGCACCCTACACCACCCTCCCTGACATTGTAAACCCCCATCACAGTTATAAAAAGTAAAATATTAATTTTATTTTTTTTAAATTCCCGAAATAGCTGCCCGTAGTTGCGCGTGCGTGCGCGGGTGTGCCCATTGCTTAGCTGCAGTTAGCAATTCCGACATGGAAGAGCATAAGAAAGAATGTGTATGCAAATCCCACGCAATAGCATAATGGTAGAGCATTCGCACAAAGAGGAGGCGTTCACAGTTCGAGTCCCACCACTCCCCTTCTTATTTATGTTTTAAATCAGTATATGAAATAATACCTGACATACATGATTAAAATATTAGTAAAAAGCAGTGAAATGGCCTATGTATCAGTGAACAAAATATATATTTTTAAAGGATCCAGATATATAATTGCCTGTAGTTAAGCAGCGCTTTACCCCGTGCAATAGAGTTGCCCATAGTTAAATAGTGCTTTACCCAGCACAATAGAGTTGTCCATAGTTAAATAGCACTTTACCCAGTGCAATAGAGTTGCTCATAGTTAAATAGCGCTGTACCCAGCGCAATAGAGCTGCCCATAGCTAAGTAGCGGTTTAAGCAGTGCAATCTGTTTGCAAGGACGTGTGCGCCGCGCCAACCAGGGCACTGTAGGGCAACGTGGAGCAACGTAGAGCAAAGTTGCTTAAACACAGCTACACCCCCTAGCCTGTCTGGACAGTATTAAAATAAAATGAATGACAAAGTTCGAACCCAGGACTCTGTGCACCATAATCAAAGTACTGAACCACTAAGCCATGACAGCTTAGGAGAAATAGCCACTGTTAACATACATATACTTAGAAATGGTAGATTAACCATTACTAAGCAGGTCTGCAGTCAGCCGAGAATTTTCAAAAATGGCCAATCACAAAAAAGTGCAGGAAATGCAGCATATTTAAGCCCCATAGGCGGGAATACTTGCCATAACTGATTGTAGCTCACATCTGCAGTTAGAATGGTTGGTGCTGGAGAGGGTACATGCTTCCGAGTGCAACGTTGGGGCATCGAGGAGTCGAAATACATGGTTTGGCTCCTTGTCCACCATCATGAGTTAAGACTCCTGCAGGGCCAGTTCCAAGAGACGGAGTACAAGGCAGAGGCTTGGAACCGGTTAGCTCATGACCTTACCAGTGTCACAGGCATTCCTCGGACTGGTGAGCAGGTCCATCACCATCATGCAGACCTGAAGAGATGGAAGCAGGACCGCCTGAACCAATGGATACAGGAGGCCCGTGGGATGCAAGATGCCCCACAATTGAGTAGGTAGCCATGGAATGCAATATGTAAGAATTGATAATTGATTCTGTATAATGGATAGGTATGTCTCAATATCCCTTCATTTACTTCACAGCTGCAGGTGACCGTGCTGCGAATCAGCAAGCCTATGCAGATAGGCTGCTAAGGCTGCACTACCAGACAGGTTAGTGATTATTCTGCATGTATTGTTATATAAAATAGGAGAGAGCATGAAAGAAAGTGTTGTAGTCCAATAATACAGCCATAAAATGCCCTGAATAAGTCCTCTGCATGTATTGTCATATAAAAAAGTCAGAGAGCCAGAAAAAGAGTGTAGTAACCCATTAAGAAAGGTAAAATATGTCCGGAATAATATCTCTGCAGGTACTGTCATATAAAATAAGTGAGCGAGCCTGAAAAAGAGTGTTCTAACCTAGTAATAAAGGTATAATATGTCTTGAATATGTCTTCCATATGCACTGTTATATCAAATAAAGGAGCTAGCCTGTGGAAAAGTGTGTAATGTAATTAATAAAGGTATAAAACCCGGAGTGTGTCTGTGTCACTTACTTTGAAATGTTGTTGTACCCTTGCATTATACAAATAGTACTGTTTTAATAAGTGCTGGCAACCCAGAGTTGTGCAGTCCCATCTAAAGTGGGTGATAGAAGTGCTAGTAGCTGTGAAGCATATATACAGTCCTCAACAGTCAGTTACTGGCTGGCATGCATATGTAAATCTGGCACATGAGTAGCATGTTAATTTGTTCCCCAGAAATGTGAGTGTGCTTCAAGAAATGCAGGGTTCTGTACAAATTGAAGTAAAAATGCCATGTGAAAACATCCAGATATGTAGATAAAGAAATATAAATGAAATCAAGAAATATGTAGCAGTAACATCTGCATCTTGTACAGTTAGTATGTCAGATATAGGTCAGGTATATATTGAACTAGCCAAACCCATTACACAACCTAATGCATGTTGGCAAGTTTAATAATACATGTAGGGGATATACACTTGCGGTCACTAGGAATGTAGTGTAGACTAAAAGTACTTATAAGATGTTAATTGAGGTTTCTTTCTACACCCTACTGTATGTGCATAAACCATGCAATTCCACACCTCAATGGGTATGTGTAATCAAAAATATTTGTTGGGACATATGTCCTATTTTTCTATAAATATTTGCATTCACTTTGATGCATGTGCCCTGTTCAAACACCACAATCATGGTGTCCTGTTGCTACCAATCATCCCTGCATGCTGTTGGAATATTCACTGTCGTTCAATATATGCATGTGTTATGCTTGCTGTTCAACTGTTGGAACCTTGGTGTGTTGGGTTAATGGGAATATTACTGCATGCTGTTACAACTAATCTGGAATGCTGTTGTTTATGTTGTAATTAAACACACCTGACCACAGAACGTATGGGAAGGCTGGTCCCAGCGGACCCACCTGTCCCTCCTCAGCTGGCGAGTGCACCTGGCACCAGCAGATCCGGTGCCCAGCCCGGGCTCCCCTCCTCTGTTGGTCCTGTGCCACCTTCGGGTGGAAGCACTGCAGGGGATGGGGCTCGTCCCCCCATGCAAGCATGGTCGGAGAAGGGCCACCTGTCACCCTTCGAAGGGTCCAGGCTGTGGTGCATAGGGAGATCCAGCGTTCAGTCGCTGATCCCCTACTCCAGCTCGAGGCAAGATTGGCGCGTCTCATGGGTGAGCCTGCCCATCCTACGCAGCCCCCAGCACAGCCACCCTCGGGGTTGTGAAGGTGCAGTGGTGACTGCCCATGGGTGAGGATCTCAGTTCAACTGTTACCATCTGTGGGCTCATGGGCTTGCGATTTCCAAACATCCGTCCCCATCAGTTGTGTTCACCCACCCCATGTGTCATACACCGCCCCTGTATGCGTCTTGTTTGTCTTGTCTGTTAGCCTCCCCAACCTACCTCCCCAAACATACCTACTTCCTCTACCTCACTTTCCACTCTCACCTGAAAAAAAAAAAAAGGGCAATCTGTACCCACAAAATAATTACGCCCCGTACATAGCTGCCCATTTCGCACACATGTCCACTGGATATGTAAACTGATAATTATAATTGGCAGTACAACATACTTTGTTGTCCTCACCCCTCACCCAGGGGTAGAAGGTTTCAAATATCACTCCAAATTTATTGCATATGCACAGCTGTTGCTGGTAAAGAAATGGGCAGCTATGCACCTTCCCTACACCCGTCCTGCACATCCCGAGCTTGTTTACCTACTGTCTGTCCCTCTTTGTGCCCCCTTTTTCACCACTTTCCTATCTCCCCATTTTCTTTTCTTTAAAAGAAATTAGCGTGGGGGTTAGTGGGAGTAAGCACTTTTAAGCGGCAGTAACCGGGTTTGATCGAGTGTGCGCATGTGTGCGCTTAGCTAAGCTTCACTAAGTGTTGCACAAATCCACGCAAACCTGCTTACAACTGCTTAAAAGTGCCTTAGTCACTCTATGTCAGGGCCCTTGTTCTGCTCATCAGCAAAAGAAAAAATCTCTACCAGTCTCGAACCCCAGACCATTGACACAATAGACTGCATGAATTACCACTAAGCCACAGCAGACATACAAATAACTTGGTGCTGAAATAAATATATCATGCATTACAATGAGGGAATGTAAATGAAAATTAGGAATGGCATAACACAAATCCTGCTCTGTTGCCCTTTACCAGCAGTTGTTGTGGAATTGCATGACATGACTGTGAAAAGAGAACCAGCCATTCTAGCAGGGAATAATGTTACAGTAGCACCTTACAAACACCACACAGTATCAGACCAGGATAAACCCTGGCAAAGTTGAATAGGGCAGAGGCCAGACTCCCCAACTGCGACTGCTTTACAGGGATGTCCCTGATTTGTAAACAAATGTTAGCTGTGCCCCTCTGAATTACTCTGAAAAGTACTAACATTAGGCAGAAAATTGGGGAATCACACTTAATGAATAATGTCAATAGGTGAGAGTAGACACTGCTTGCACATCAGAAAAGGTGTAGTAATACATATGCTCCGATTCCCAAGAAAGTCTCAGCTGCAATATGTCTGTAATATATTGTAGGTGTATCTCACTTATATGTACCTTTCACTGAGGCCGTTCAAATATATACCTGAGAGTATCTGATGCCTGGCAGAGGCAGAAATACACAGGCATATCAGCATTCCTGCTGTTACACACTCTGCAAATAGCTTTGGAAGGAGTTCCACAAGCATGCCCTTATGTAGGAGTACAACACAGAAATATCACAGGATGTAGCCATGTACTGCTAGCAGCCAACTGTGACAATGCCATTGTGCCAGTGCTGAAAAGACTGGTGTGGTGCACAGACAAAGAATAATAGGCTAACCTCTAGCTACCATCTGGATATGTCCACAGGTGGGAGCTACGCAGACAGACTACTTGCCTTGATAGACTAACAGGTACACAGCAACCCTGTATGTTCAGCAAGATAAACCTCACACGATAATAAAAAATGCTCTTTGCAGTTCTGCACCCCTACCCAAAGGTACGACATACCTTGTATTCAGGCAAAAACAAGGGTGTAGGTAGGCATACTCAGTACTGAAATATGTCCAGTTGTGTTGAGCAGCCTGTGCTAATGTCAACACAAACAAACCACAAACTGTTCAGAAGTGAGTAACTCAATAATTACAGTATAGCAGTTCACAAACAGTGCATGTGCCACAGGAATACATTGCAATAACCACATTTGTATGGCAGTTAATTGTCTAATTCAGAAAGAAAGTACATACTCCCATGTATCCTGTGTTAGCATTTGGAGGGATGAGTACATGTCTACACTGAGAAGTGTGTACTGGAAGCAGCAACATTCAGGTTTGAGTACAACATGCATATCACTGGCTACAACCCTAGCTTCAGATAAGAGACATATACCAAACTTCTGACTGACACAATGGTGTCCAGAGCAAACAAGCATGGGCCCCACCTTGGAAATCTGAAAGGGCTATGCCTACCTAACCTAGCATTTTATAGCAGTGGGATGCAATCACAGTGAGTACTGCAATCACCACACAGCAGGCTGCATGCAATTACTGAATGGTGGGCAGCAATTGGTGCAGAGGCTGTCACATGCACATGTGCAGATACCTAGAAAAGCAGGCTGTACCTGCTGTCCACACATGCAATAATATCATCGCAGGAACAGGGAGATAGAGAGTGAGAGCGAGAGAGAGACAGAGACACAGACAGAGACACAGACAAAAGAGACAGAAACAGAGACAGAAACAGAGACAGAAACAGACAGAGAAAACCCAAAACAAACAGCCAAAGAAACAACAAAACAGTAACAACAGACGGAGCAGGGAAAACAAAGGTAAGGTATGTAACTCATATGTATGTGCCAGCATGTAGTAGATGTTCCTGAAGAGTACTCTACACACTGCAAATCATCCATATGTGGCAGCAGTATGTATCTATCTGTATCTGCACATGTGCATAGGGCAATGGACATACTGCAACTGTTAGTGAAGGGTGGACACATATATGTCGTTGAAGGTTGTTATGTGCATATATCTATGTAGGTCATAGTGTGAGGCATAGAAAACAGCATGCAATGCTGATATATGTCATGTGGTGGTTAAACGCTGTGGAATTGATTTATCAGATCTGCTGTGTTACAGCCAGTGAGGCCTGCTAAAGCTACATGGGCTGAGGACACCAAAATGCATTCTGCACAACACTGTGCAATATAATCACATAACTGTACATCCCACAACTGTCGCATAAGTGATATACCCACCATGAAAGGTGGACTGTACATGTGCCTATATGTACATCTATATGTACAGCAATGGATGTGTACATGTATGTTTATAGATATGTATTTATATATATATATATATATATATATATATATATATATATATATATACATATAGAGAGAGAGAGAGAGACACACGGGGTTATATGTACTGCAACAGGTGTGGGGTGACCAAGGCATGGACTGTAGACAAGTGTCGATACTGCAGTGCCATTCCTCCTTTCCAAAACACTGTACCCATTAACTACCACATAGGTAGAAATCTACCTAACACTGAAGGTGTGATAAGGGAACATGGGACACAGGTGGACAGTAGCCTCCCCTTTGATAAAGACAGTGCCACACTAGACTTGTAATCTGTCTATGTGGTATGTGTCATAACAACAGGTGTGTCATCTAGGGAAATATAGGTCAGTGTTCCCCTCTACTCATCACAATGCCCCGTGTGGTATGTACCTCACATGACAACTACAGCAAGTGGAAAGGCCACAGACATACCTCACAAAGGGTAATACTGGCCTCAAACAGATGCCCTATGCAGACTGACTCACAAAACCACAGCTAGACTGTATTGCATACCACCCACACAGAGGTGACCTCTGCCAGACATACAGAGGTATGTCAGACCCATAGCTGTGTGACAACCACCATGGCAACATATCACAATCCCTCCGGGCTACACGCTCTAGGGCCCTAAACCTCATCAGCTCACTAAACAGCACATGCTGGAGGGATAGGTTCCTATCTCAGAGATATGCTATACTCTGGAATAGACCACCTAGCAGTAGCAAACAAGGATCCTCATTAGCAGTTGTCATAAATACCCCTAATGATTGTTTGGGAGATTGGTAATACACCCCAGGAATCTCCTCTGTGGTTCTGGTTGACGGGGCAAGTGAAATCAAAGTACATGTATGTCAAAGGCCAGGGTAGCATATGGCTAGGCTGCTGTAGGCCCTAGGGCCAATAGCATATCACCTACCTATGACACTATGCACTCACACATGTACTCAATGCAATACCTGCTATGTGAGGTTGAATAAATGTAACGCTGAATGTGTGCAAGGTCTGTAAAGGTGTGATAGCATAGTGTGAAGTTGTATCTGACATAGTAGTGTCTATCCTAGCTGTGAGGCCAGCAAAAGATGTGTATGTTATTGTTAGGCAGACATAGTAGTATGGCATATGATGTGATGTAGTTCCTTGTTGACGACTGTGGTGTCCCATTGTAGGCTAAAGCAATACATGTATGCTTAGTGAGTGGTACTGCTGGTGAATCCGACTCCCATATGAACTGTAGTACTACCTGAAGCTGTAGGCCTAAACAGCACAGTATGGTGTGTGTTCACATTGCTTGGAAACACTGTCTTGTGTGTTTCCTGTAGTCTGCACAGAGGACATAACTCAGGTATAAGGGTTTGTAAGTAGTGGCACACATTACTGTATGGTACACAGGTAAAGCTCATCTGTGTTGGCATACAGTGGTGTGTTGCATGTTTGTCTGATGTGTGTGTAATTATGCCTGTACCATGGCCGCAATCATATGTGTGTTACAGGGTATACGTGTGTATCTAGCAACATATATACTCTGTTACAGCAGTTTGCCACCTATATTAACAACTGTGCACATATGTTAGGCAGGGCTATGGAATCAACGACTAGGGTGGTTTACTGGTACTACTGTAACTGTACTTTACATTCATTGCAATGGATGACATCTTTGTTCGTGCATTAGCATGATATATACCCCTGTGGCGAGGTTGTGCATTGTGTCACAAACAGTGTGCCAGGTACTGTTGTATAGTGGTTTGATATACAGAGTGTGCCAGGCACTGTTAGTCAGTTGTGGCCTGAGAACCAATATGTGGTATTGAACGTGTGTATCCTCTGACAGACAAACGGATGGTATATATGGCAGTGAAGTGATATCTGTTGTTAAGTGTGTAAAGTGTGCCACAGGACTCGCTCACACATATTGTTCATTTCTCTTTCAGCCTGATGGCCCACCAACGTAACCCTTGTTACACAGCAGCGGAGGAAGAGGAGATCCAGCAAAGCCTGGTGCAGCACTACACACTGTTATTTTCCAGAAGCAGCCAGCACCAGCATGGGCGGACTGCACTGTGGCAAGATCTTGTTCGTCGGGTAAATGACATAGGCATGCATAACTGGACATATGAGCAGGTACTCCATCACTGCAGTGATTTAATTAGACATGTCCGGCAGCGTGCGTCTGATATCCATAGACAACAGCTTGCCACAGGTGGTGGGGTGGCCATTCACTCCCCCTCACCAGAGTGGAGGAGCTGCTCCTAAGCATGGTGGCTCCTGGACAACAACAGCAACTCCCACAGACATGTGTTGTCATGGAGGCCAGAGCCACCCAGCATGTTCACATGGAGCGTGCAGGTAACATGCCCTATCTGTAGACTACAGTTACCTGTATTTTTAGATTATGTCTACGTGAGATGTGTACTGTGTGTTTAGCAGTTGTGCTGCCTAGTGTTGTGCAATACTGATATTTGGAATATTATCTGTACACCTGTGACTGTCGACTGTTGTTCTACTGTAGTTTAGCAAACCCACAGTAGCAATGCCACAGTTGTGGCCACTGATGAACTCTCTCATATTCTCGTAGGTCCCTCTGGTGTGACAGCAGGGCAGACGATCCATGCTGGTGAGTGTGGTATAACTGCAATGTTGGTAATGAAATGTGCATGTCATAGGTGAGGTGTAGGCCATGTACACGTAACACACCTAAGCATAATGCATGCTGTGCATGTTTGCTGTAAGACGTTGCACAGCTCAGTAATGTCAGTAGCTGCCTCAATGACATGCAATACACTGAGCATCAGACACAGTTGTGGCAACACCGTACTGCACATTGGATAGGCATAGTTGCTACAGCTGTACACAGCATAACACATTTATCATACTCAGTACACCTCAACATGCTACATATGGCATTACCACACACTTGCTGTAAGGTCACACTTCAGTATCCCACATGTCATCCACACACACATGATATACCTCAGGGGTAGAGGCCTATCATGGGGCTGTGCAACACTCTTAAACACATAACACAGTCATGTTAGGCAATGCTCCCTATTGGGCACCTCACACACCCATGTACAAAGTGGCTGTGTAATTTTGAACATAGCCACGGCACTGCAGTTCAGGTACAGCATGCTAGGCGGTGGTCTGTCACACATTAGTAGCCATGAGTGACCACATGATGCATGATGATGATGGATCATGGTACTACACCCCATCCAGTTACAGTGACCACAGTACTACACATAGCAGTCATTGCTTTGCACCTCAGTGTTGTGTGTGTGCAAACATATGCACCTATACACAATATGCATAGCAGTCACCATCTGTACAAAGTGACACATATATGACCTGGAATACTATTGGGTGTATAGGTCACATGACACACATTGGGTATGTGTGGTATTTAATGTTGCAGTCGTGTAGCATGCAATGTCATGGCTGGCACTGACATATCTGCAATATGTCCACACTCACCATAACCACTGTACAATGGCCATGTCGAGCATTTGGATTCCTTCACGTCTACATGCACCACTCATCCCGTGTATGTACATAGCATGCATGTGCTACACCTGTGCCCACTATTATCTGCTATGGACACAGACATTGTAATCAGACATGGAAATCTATGGGTCATACAGATAACACATGCAGCCATGGTATGTATACCTGTGAGTGATGGTGCACAGGACATTGCAGAGCTGATAATACTTGCACAGCAATGTTGTGTCCATGTACACATTGTGTTCCAGGGTATAGTCAATCACTGAACAACTACACACATGCATCAAAGCCATGTATACTGTCATTAAATAGGGCCGTTTACACTCGCACTGTATGGACTTGAGCAACACATATCCTGCATGCTGACACATGTGAGGTGACTGTTTGTTTGTGATACTGTCACCCACCTTCACCCACTATTGAGTATGTGTTGGATTGCTGGTGTGTGTGTGTATCTGCTGTAGTGAGGAGTGTATTTGTGTGCATGTGTTCATGTGTGCATGTGTACATGTGTTAATGTGTTCATGTGTGCATGTGTGCTAACATCATGTACAGATTATAAAGTGTGTTTCCTGTCTTCCTCTCACAGGTGCTGAGTTTGGGGTGGCTGAATGCAGCAGGGAACCTGAAGTCACTGCCACAAATAGTGGAGATGATGAGACATGTATTGTGGCACAGGCAGGTTTGACAGGGTCTGTCATTGGTCTGCCAATCGACAGTACACAGCGTTCCACCTCATCTATGCGCACACTCATACTGCCAATGCATCCCTCATCACCAATGGCCTTAGCCGAGGGACAGCATACAGTTGGCATTGACCAGGATAGTGTGGTACCCATGGCACTTGCATCCCCTCACAGCAGCCATACCCAGATTCCTGGAATGGTACCACATAGGCGGATGTCCAGGGGCTGGCATGTCGATTGACCATCCTAGTAGACCACGTGCACGTGGCTCTGGCCAGTCCCAGCAGGGACATGGGTCCACTTGACATACCTCTGCCTCTGATTATAGTACCCAGTCAGGGTTGGTACCCGATACTGTCTGTAGCGCCCCTGCCAGGCACAGGTACTGTGTCCATGGCCAGAGACAGTGATCTGTACAGCCTGGCAGGTACAGTCTGCGGCTGTCCCACAACCTCCTGTATATGGCAGCCACATGGTGGAGCTGTGTGCATGCAAACACACACACATTAACCAAACAACAAGGGCTCACACATACACATACACTACATAAACATTGGTCCATGCTGTACTGTTGTCCCTCACACACACACACACACACACACACACACACACACACACACACACACACACACACTCACACACACACACACACACATACATGTCGATTGGATGGGTCAATGCCAGGCTCTGGCAAACCAACAGCACACCCTGTGCATATGATGACACCTGTGCCACCTCCTGTCATCTGTAACATTGATGCAGGAACAGGCTAACATGGTGCTGATGCACAGGGTGACATTATAGCAGTGTAGCAATATTAGCAAGTTGTCAACAGGAAAGTGTAATGATATCTTTGTAGGTATATCTGAGCAGGCATGAAGCATCAAAGCTCTGATTGTCAATGTAGCATTGTTTACACCAGTGTTAGGTCTGAGTATGTATTGTCTGCCCATGTGGCACTTGGCCAAAATGTATAGTGTTGCCAGCATGTGTTAGTGAGTGGACAGTATGTGTGTGATGTGTGCAGTACAGATTAGCAGGTGTACATCTGTGAACATGGTGGGTGCGCACTGTCTGCATGTACATGCATAGTGGACACATGGGACATGTGACATACCCTGTTTTACACATTGTTAACATCTCATAGTATCTCTCGATGGCCAGTATGCATTCTACTACAGATATGTACTAACATGGGTACACATGTGTGTATGACATGGGTTGACACTATGCTGTGGGTGATACTGTTAATATCTGTCAATGTTTTGCATTCTGGTAGTATACACAACCTCAACAGCATGACTATAACCAATCATTAGATGATGTCCTGACAACTGACACACAGTTGTAGGGAACTCAGTAACAGTTGGATCCTTCCGGTACTATACTATAACAGTAACCAGTGGTATTGACCGCTACCCGTTCCTGGGACCACACCTGTTTGGCATATTGGCCTCTTAGGTACATGGAAACACACTAGGGATATGTCCATCCACATCTGGAAGTGCATGCATTGGCCTACAATGCATTCTCTGGATGAGACACATATCCTACACAAGGGTATCATACAGACAGATACCTGTTGTCCGACACATGCTGTATTGCACTAAGCCGACTATGGCATAGTCATCCACATTTACTATACATACTATCCTGACAGTACCACATAGGTGGTAGCCCCCAACATGTATGTTGGGTACCAATGTGTACATACAGCCACGTGTTATGTCATCTGTCCCTTGGTATCCACATATTCAGAGGTTTTGTGGAGCCCCTAATCACATAAGACATTAGGGGCCTGAATGCATATCCACAAGGCTGTTGTACACCTATAATGACTGTCCATTATTGCCAGTAGTTGTTGTGTAGGAACATGTCTGACATATACCCCAGGCATGTACCATCACTCACAGTACTCTATAGTAACTGTCATGGGTGTGTGTGGCACAGATGACCTTGCCCACAGATCACTACAGTGGCCAGCCTTGTCACATACATACATATGTGGCCTACGATCTGAGAAGCAGCGGCACAATCTGTCAAAGGAAACAAATGTATTCATGTAGTATGCAGGCTTCACACCTATGTACTAATTGAGGTCACATGTACATATATTTATTTGCAACACAGATACCTGATGTGTGCAATGCACATACTGTTTTAATCCTGATATGTCATACCATAGTAAAAGCAAAACCCACACTGTATTGACCAACAGTGTCACACACACACACTCAGCAATTGTAGGTTTCTAACCTCTACCTAACTATGTTATGATACTAAAGAGATATGAATTAACACAGCATGCTATATACTTTACTGGGTGTTTTTGCTTTCTCCTGCTATATTTGTAGGATGCTGACATCATCAGACTTTCCAAAGAGGAATGTACCTCTTTTAATGTGTTTTCCCAGTCTCCAAAAAGGACACTCCTCCCAAAGGAAATCCTACACATCCCCAAACAGTCAGCATTTGCAGGTTTCAAACCCCTATTTAACTATGCTATGACACTAGAAAGATACGCATTAACATGGTGCGCTATATGCTTTATTAGGGGCTTTGTTTTCTCCTGCTATATTTGTAGGATGCTGACATCATCAGACTTTCCAAAGAGGAATGTACCTCTTTTAATGTGTTTTCCCAGTCTCCAAAAAGGGCTGCCCTCTCAAAGGAAATCACACACACACACACAATCAGCAATTTCAGGATTCAAACCCCTATCTAACTATGCTATGATACTAGAGAAAAACACATTAACATGACATGCTATATGCCTTACTGGGTGGCTTCTTTTCTCCTGCTATATTTGTAGGATGCTGACATCATCAGACTTTCCAAAGAGGAATGTACCTCTTTTAATGTGTTTTCCCAGTCTCCAAAAAGGGCACTCCTCTCAAAGGAAATCACACACATACACACACACCCACTTAGTCAGCAATAGCAGGATATACACCCCTACCTAACTATGTTATGATACTAGAGAGATATGCATTAACACGACGCGCTATATGCTTTACTGGGTGGTTGTGTTTCTCCTGCTATATTTGTAGGATGCTGACATCATCAGACTTTCCAAAGAGGAATGTACCTCTTTTAATGTGTTTTCCCAGTCTCCAAAAAGGGAACTTCTCTCAAAGGAAAGCACACACAGTCAGTAATCGCAGGATTCAAACCCCTACCTAACTATGTTACGATACTAGTGAGATACGCATTAACATGACGTGCTATATGCCTAACTGGGTGTTTTGTTTTCTCCTGCTATATTTGTAGGATGCTGACATCATCAGACTTTCCAAAGAGGAATGTACCTCTTTTAATGTGTTTTCCCAGTCTCCAAAAACAGAACTCCTTGCAAAGGAAATTACACACATACCCCACAGTCAGCAATTGCAGGATTCAAACCCCTATCTAACCCCTATCTAACTATGTTATGATACTAGAGAGATACGCATTAACACGACATGCTATATGCCTTACTTGGTGTTTTTTTTTCTCCTGCTATATTTGTAGGATGCTGACATCATCAGACTGGACATGGTTATGTGTGTACACTTTGTTTTATGCAATCCCAGGAATGAGCCATGTGGGTCGTCAGGTGTCAACAGCTTGAACAGGACCACATAATTCTTAGCTTGTGTGATCTATCTGTGGACAAATTGACATTCCTTCATATGTCAACACATATTTATGCACAGATTGTTGGTTTTGTAGATACGACATGTGTTTGGGATGTTGATAAAGGGCTATTCAAAGTCTATGTGAGACATGTGTAGCTCCGTTCAGTGATGTATGTCCTGGGTGGCTGCCTTGCAAACAGTCTAGCATGTTTGGGAACCATGATCTGCACATGAACATGCCACAGTTGGTAGGGTTGTGTGTTTGTCAGCTTCCAATAGCTCTGTTTATGACTTCAACCATGATGGACTCCATGGCCTTGCAGATCAGACTTCATAGGCTTACTGGACTATACTTCCCATGGTGTGTTGTGCACCAATACTTGTAGGGAGTGCCATATGGTGCTGTAACACATTCAATGGTTCCAGATCCTGTGGAGAGGGTGAGGCTCAACAGACTGTTCAGGTGCAGGGTCTGTTTGTTCTGTAGTTCATTCATGACACATATAGGGAAACAATGTAATCCAATTGCTGCCATGCTTTCGGCTTTGGGGGGGAGCTGTTCACCCATTCTACATGTGATATCTCCTGGTATGATGATAGGGACTTTCGTCAGTGGGAGGTGGGTATGTATATATGGGCCTGTCTGACAGGATGTCAGCATTATCAGTCAGGTACAGTTGGCCCTGACTCAGGACATATATGAGTGTACATTGCTATTTATGACATAGCTGAAGGAGGTGTCATGATTCCGTCTGGCCTCCTTCGCAGCTACTCTTTACAAAACACTGACAAACCTGAGTACTAATCCCTGTTATACTCTTTTACACACTTAACACCCTACTGATCCTTTGTGATCTGTCTACAGAGTATGTCATCATAATATCTTGGCATGTCCAGGGGTTGGTTTCGTGTGTACTCTCCAGTCCAGCTGGTGAATATTGTGATTTTGACACAATGTCACAACTGCCTCATGTACACAGACAACCCTCTCCTCCTCCCAACAAACTCAGATATATGTGAGAGATGCAACTATATAGACATACAGGAGGCTGAGCTCTCTCGACCCATGACTGGCACAGTCTATCAGGTGGTGAAGGTAACCACACACACCACATATCAGTCTCACATAAACCTATAGCGACAGCAATCAAACCACATTATCACACATAAACATACTCAGAGGCTCTAAATAAACTCTGCCTAAGCAGCAGAGACCTCCAAAACAGACACACAAACAACTGCTACCCCACTGCAATACCCACATATCACATAGTTCACAATGTCAGTGTGCCACACAGTCACTGCCCTTCGGGCTAAACAGCACACCTAATACACTTGTAATAGGTGACACTTATTGTCAGACACACTGACATCCCACTCACCAGTCCGAACAAGGGAATGGTCACTTTGAGCTATCTGTCGGGTGCCAGGATCCGCTACATAACACATGCACTCAGGTCACTCCAAAGCAAGTACAGAAATGGCTCCATCATTGTCCATGCTGGTGCGTAAAACCTCAGACGTTCCTCCCTGGACCACATGACATGATACATAGAGGAACTCTCTGATCATGTAGCCCAGGCCAATATGACTCTGACCTTGTGTAGCATCTTACACTCACCAAGTATGATGTCACAGTATACAGACAAACTTATCATGTTTAACAGTTGGATAACATATTGGTGTCATTCAAAGTGGATCCAGTGTCTGTCAGCCTGGGGTGACATGCTCGACATGCCACGTAGCTTTGCTATGGACATCTTGCACCTGTCACCCTTGGACTTTCAAATACTGGCTAAGGCTCTTGCTACCACCATAGTGCCTTTTTTAAGTGAGGCTCAAAAGACAAACCCACCTCCATAGACATTACGGAGTAAATGAAACTAAGGGTAATGCTGCTCAACACCAGATGTGTTACCCTCAAATTGTGCCCACTCAGGACTCTCCTCAGTATGGAGAATAGTGATATCTGTGCACTAACAGACACCTGGTTCAGGCTCACAAATGCACATCAGCACTACCAGGTTATATTTCATACCATGCTTTCTGACCACAAGACTCAGAACGGCCAACACAAATAGAGGGAGTATTCATATACATCACAGATACACACACCTCCGGGTTAGTAGCACTGCACGAAGCATTGCAGACCATACATATGCAACTAACATTGTGCAAAACTGCCTTTCAGTTTGTTGCCTGCTACAGACCACCCTCCCACACTCAGGAACCACACTCGGCTTTCCTGGGAACACTGGAGAATATGAAGGTCTCCCCAAACACCATTATATTGGGTGACTTCAAATACCCAAACATTGACTGGGGATACTACTCAAGCCCCAACACCCTCGCCCAACAGTTGCTACTATTTGTAATCTCATATGCTATGGCACAACCGGTCACCACACCCACAAGAGGGGAAAACATACTGGACCTGATCATCACCAACATGGGGACTCTATGTTCCCCACCAGCGATATACCCCTCATTGGTAATGTCAGAACATACATTTATCTCACTGGACATCCATATCCCATCCCCACACCCATCCTGGGTAATCTTGGTGAACTTCTCAAAAGCAAAAGTCTCAC
This sequence comes from Protopterus annectens, assembly GCF_019279795.1. Classification (NCBI taxonomy): domain Eukaryota; kingdom Metazoa; phylum Chordata; order Ceratodontiformes; family Protopteridae; genus Protopterus; species Protopterus annectens. Next base: position 528,965,935 of record NC_056732.1, read on the forward strand.
TTCTCCAAACCAAGGTGGTATCCTTCAGAGACCCTGGGACAGTGGTAAATATGGCTCAGAGTGCTGAATCCTTTACATACACATTCTATGGACACCTAGTGGACTGCATGGATCGTGCTATCCTAAATAGCAACAAGATTCACTCCTCCAATGGCAGGGGACCTGTCTGGTAGACCCCGGCTATTAATAAGCTATACAATGAAAGGAGGAAGCTACTACATGATAGAGCACAATCCCAGACAGGGAAGGTATCTGTGATCTGTACTAGCAGACAGCTACGATCACTCATGAATTTATCTAAGGCCTGCTTCTAATGGACAATTGCACCAGACATGTAGGACAATCACAAGGCCTTCTTCAGTTATGTCAGGAACCTGGGTGGACACTCACTGATATGCTGTGAGTTACTGCATACTGACTAAACATACCCTGAACCCACTGACATTGCCAACATCCTGGCAAACAAGTTCAGTGCAGATGACTCCCCCCCATCCCTCCTAAGGAGCAACTGTCCATCCCAACAGAGTGTAACCTCCCTGACATCACAAATAAACAGGTGAGTGCTGCCCTCCCCAAAGTGGACAACACAGCATCAATGGGACCAGACGGTGTCCCGGCCTGTGTCTTGCACGAGCTTCATGACAGATGTAACCCTCACATTAAGTCACTGTTCAATATCAAAGTTACTACAGGATATGTACCCGAGGAATGGCATACAGCGACAGTGGTCCCACTCCACAGAGTTGGTGCCACAACGGACCACAGACAATATCACCCTATAAGCCTAACTAGCCTGTTCTGCAAAGCTATGGAGCATATTGTCATGGGACTCATACACACAGACATCGAGAACCTACAGACACTGTGTCCTACACATTTCAGCATTGTTGTGGGCAGATCTTGCCTCTTGAACCTGTTCGTATTCTTTAAACAGTTACCAGGTCCATCAACATAGGGACGGTTGTCCACACAGCATACCTGGACCTTGCAAAACCCTTCAACACAATACCCCACTCGGCCATTATGCATAGGCTCACCAGCATCGATATCGACACATATCTCACACAATGGATTGCTACCTGGATCAGGGATAGCACCCACATGGTCAGTATTGCAGGTGCCATGTCTGACTATACACCAGTTACACGTGGCATCCCACAAGGCTCAGTCCTGGGACCTCTCTTGTTCAATATTTATTTGTCTGACGTACATGCTAACACAGGATGAATATGGCTGACCATGTTCGCAGATGACTGCAAACTGGGTGCCATAATCAACTCTCCAGCTGGCACATGCATACTCAAACAGGGTCTCACAGAGATGGATGAGTGGTGCCTGAGCCATGGCCTACAGCTAAATGCCATTAGTTGCATAATCATCCCCTTTGGAAATAGCAACATGCCCACACATTACCACATAGGTAGTAATCCATTACATATGGTAGGAGTTGTTAGGGGTTTGGGGACACGACTTGATCGTACTCTCGCCTTTGACAATCATGTTGCCAAAGTTGTTAGACAGACCTTCTATATAGCCCACCTTATCCCATATGGTTTCACATCTAGATCAAGTGAGGTCATTGTGCCCCTATACTCATCATGACCATGCTTGGTTACAGTGCCACATTTGGGATGTACCTTACCCGACACCTGCAGCAACTGTAATGGCCACAAAAGTTCCTCAACAAGCAGATCTAGGGACTCACATGGATGCCCTGCACAGTTCGGATACAGTAACTCCAGCTTTACTCAGTCACTTACCGCCTACTCAGATGTGATATGTGCCTGTTGTTTATGGAAATATCCAACCCAGAATTAATGGACATGCTCCACCTCAGGATATCCGACTCCCTTGGAGCTACACACTCCAGGGACATATACCTCAGCACAGATGTTAATAGGACATGCTGGAGGGACAGATTCTTATCCCAGAGGCTCCACTCACTCCGGATTGTAATCCCAGTTTCGCATAGGCAGAGCCACCCACTGACCACCTACAGGAGACATCTTGACAAGTGGATGGGTGATCGTATGTTTACCCCTGGGATATCTTCTGGGTCCCTGCTAGACAGAGGCACAATAGACTAAACGTAAATGGGCTATCTTGTGTGACTGACTAGTCACAGGCACAGTGTAGTAATCTGACAGGGTTGCGAAAGCCAAACACACTCTGGCTAGGCTTGTACATGCCCTAGGGCAGATCGCCTGGTATCAACCTCTGAACCTATGATAATGTTTGGGATGCACAATGTTTATTGATGATACTGTTTGCAGGTTTTTATCGTCTTTGCTTTCCCACTTTCTATGAACAACTTAGGTATCTGCAGAACATATTTGATTATGACAGGGTTCCATTATATTATATATGTGTCTGTTGTCATATAACTGTGTGCACAGGGCAGATTGCTGGATAGTGAGAGGTTCCTGGGTTAACACATGCAACTGCCAGATATGTGTGGCCCACTGCTGTACTCAGACATGGCCTAAGTGTGTGAGCATGCCCAGTTCAGGCTTTCCGTGTTTTGTTGCCTGACATTTGTCTCATTTATTCAAGTGTGTGAGCATGCCCAGTGTGACCTTTCAGTATGTTGCTGTCTGAGGTCCACTACATTTGTTGATGTGTGTGAACATGACCAGTATTAACATTTATACTGTGTGTGTTGAAAGTCAGGTTCTATTCTTACTGCAGGACTCACCTTTGTGTCATAACTCGACAGGGATTATGCTGTGCCTGCAGGGTTTCCATGAGATACTTTGCATAGACTTATCAACATTTCTTCATACAAGCTGACCACTACAATACTATCATGGTTTAATGGTTCAGTACTATGACTATAGTGCATAGTATCCTGGGTTCGAGGCCCATCACTGCTTTATATTTTCATACTGAGCAGACCAGACTGCTTAAGGACCAGTAGAGCAAATATGAGCATGTTGGCTTTTGTTCATCTATGCCCTATTTAGACCAAGCTTGTCCGACATTGCTCAATATTAACCAACATTGCTGGACGTTGCCCAATATTACTCAACATTGACCACAGTTGTGCTAGCTGGTGTGTGCGATTTTGTTTACATATACTACATGGTGGTAAATGCTGTTTATCACTGCTTTATATTGCTTAACACATGGCAATCATGCCTCAGGTGGTGCTGCAGGGCTGCCTATGTTGGATGCACATACTACACTCCCTATACATGTTTGAAAGCAGGTAGTGTCAACTTAGGCATCCCTTTTACTATATGTGCGAGTCAGAGAGAGGTATCATTTCCAGAGTTCCTACTGAGCCAGTGTATGTGCTATGCGTTGCCTCTTTGCCAAAGCCAAAGCATACTGGGCATGCCTCCTTCTGCCTACTGGGGCAGGCTCAGGTTGTTCCTCCTCCGGGTCAAGCTCTGCCTGTGATGGCCTTGGCAATGGTGGGGGGCTGTTTGGCCCAGGGCTATGCTGGTCCTGCTGCAGCTGTTTTCACAGGATCATATTATGTAGCATAGCACATACCATGACAATTTGGGTGCATGTAGTTGGTGAGTACTGCAAGGCTCCACCAGATGTGTCCAGGCACCGGAACCGTGACTTGAGCAGCCCAAACATATGCTCGATTACATTTCATGTTTGTGTGTGTGCCTCATTATGGTGTTTCTGTTCAGGTGTGTGTGTGCGTTTCTGATGGGTGTCATCAGCCACGGCTCCAGTGCATAGCCAGCATCCCCCACTAGGTGACCATGTGGGATGTCCCTGTTGGCAAATGTCTGGTACAGCTGCATCAGATGCCAGATATGGGAATCATAGTAGCTTCCAGGGCAGCCAGCACACACATTCAGTATTATGCCCTGGGCATCACACATGACCTGGCAGTTGATGGAGGGGAAGCCCTTGCGGTTGAAGTAGACCCTACCCCGCTCACCAGCTGGTGCTTTGATGCATATGTGCATGCAGTCTATTGCACCCACTACCTCAGGGTATTCCACTATTTGCTGGAAGAGATGCATATCGCTGGCCAATACCTCACGGGAATTGGGGAAATATACATGATCACCGACATGTGCTGACATGGCATCCAGGAACTGGTGCAGTACCCTGGATGCTGATGCCTGTGATATCCCCATCATATCACCAGTTGGTCTCTGGAAGGTACCTGTTGCTAATATTCTTAGGCCAACACATACCTTGGTTTCCGCTGGGATGGGTTCCCCTCTGTTGGTTCTGTGTGTGAGGCATGGCCTGCACAGCTCAACAATTTGCTGCAAGAGGTCTCTGTCCACTCTATAGCGCTCCACTATCTCCAGCTCATGTAGCCCATGGTAGGTTACCCTGGGCCTGTACACTCTTCTCCGTCTCCTCACTGTGGGTTGTCCAGCAGCTTTTGCATTGTCACCACCCTCAGCATGTTGCATATGTCACCTTATAACAGCAATGGCAGCCCCTAACATTTCTTTGTCTCAGTAACGCTTTTTCAGTTTTCACTTCTATTAGCTTACTGCAGTGTTGCAGTGCCTCTTGAGAGAAACATAATGGACTGTTGTTTGCAGAGTTTTAAGTGCTGGGCTGGGCTGGGCTGGGCTAGTGTACTGCCTGTGTAATTGCCTGATTCTGATTGTTTTCACCTGCTAGCTCTGCTAGTACTCCCTGGTAGCTTCTTACTATTTGTTGTGCTTCCTTTTCCTTTCTGTTTCCTCGGAGGGGGGGGGGCAAAGCCTCTCACACAAGCGCAAACACGCGCACACCAGCTCACATGCACGCACACATGCTTACACAGACTAAAACTTGCTTATTCTTGTTAAAACTCATGCACACCAGTGCAAATGCACTTACAACTCTTTAAACAGCCTTATACATGCTTACTCCGGCTTAAACGCGCGTACTCGCGTTTCACACACTCACACTGTCTTACTCGGGTTTACAGGTGTGCACACGTGCGCATACAAGCTCAGCAAGAAACTTTGGTGTTATCCACGGCGTACACCTTCAATTTCTTGCCTTTACCTAGCCTACCTGTTGACACACCTCTTTCAATGATGTGTAAATGACAGCTGACACATGCCACTTTGCTCCAATGAGCTTCACTTCTTTCATACATACCCCCCTCGTGATGTCACCTATCTTCTACTCTGTTACTCCCCTTATCCTACTCCTACACTCTACTGACTGTGCTCATTTGCTATGTAAACTTGCGATTCACTATCCTAGCCCTCATTTACATAGGATTGCCTACTAATGCTTGGTTACATCTCTTAGACTGAGCTTCCCCCTTTAGCAACCTCTACTCGGTGGCCATGTTGTCTTCAGCCTGCCATTCACTTGCATTGTAAATTCATATTAGCATTAAAATCTACATTTGTTGATCTTCATTATTGATTTTCTGTTTTTTAGAGTGCAGCGCATTTGCGCGGTGCTGTGCTATGCTTAAACCCCGGAGAATGGGATGAAAAAAAAAGTTATTTTATTTTTATTTTGCATCACTTAATGTTGCCAATGGCTATATGTTTGGCCATTGGCATGCTTCCTCATGTAAATGCATCCTTTTTTTGGAGCTGTCATGGCTCCGGTTTGCTATTTGCAGAACCGTGCTCAGTTGTGAACTAAGTACATTTCTGCAAATAACACTACTCCTACTCGGACAGGTTCGGGTTTCCTGAATCACATATTTACCTCATTTGCATAGCTTTTGCCTGCAATTGAGGTAATTTGCATATCCAAGCCCTGTCCATGTAGGACTCGTTTTGAGTGCTCTGTTGCTCACCCCTACCGGCTGTTCCTGGATCGCTCGGCGGACATGTTGGCTGCATGGAGTCTTACTCTACTCTTAGACTCTGTGCAAGCCTTCGTGAATCCGGCCCATTGACTCAGCAATCGCACCCAATGGTTTATCATTCCAGCTGTTATCCAAAGGAGTTCCAGATGGCATAATGTTTAAGTTCTAAGTCTCCCATGCCCAAAGCACCAGGTTCAAACTTGAACTCTGGATAAATGCCTGTATGGAGTTTGCATGTTCTGCTTGTTTCTCTGTGGGTTCCTCCCACCTTCCAAAAGCATCTCAAACTCACCTAGGAATGGAGTTGTGGGCAGCAGCACAGACTCTAGATGGTACCCTATAGGGGTAAGAGTTGTATAGACTAGCTGCTTGGGCATCTAATATGGTACACAGAATCCTCAAGATAGGAGAACATGGATCACAGAATAAGTGCTATGGCAGGGCTAGCCACTTGACAGTGTAAAATATTTCTGTATTTAGGTGATTCATATTGACTAATATCACCAAATGGGCATTTGTATTTGCCAGTGATAAGTGGTTTGAGGACCCGGACTACTCCAACCAATGCCAGTGATCCATGCTAACATTAGGAGGGATGTACATGCCACTATTGGCAAGTGAGTGCCTTCAGTGTCACAGAGGGGTCCCCAGTAGAAGTGTGTGTTCATCAGGGTTCAGCTCTGAGCCCACTGTTGTTTATATTGGTGATGGACTACATAAGCGAACAGGTCAGAGGGGACAGATCAGCAAAGTTGCTGTAAGCAGACAATGTGGCATTACAAGCAGACTCTGAGGAAGAATCTCAGCAAAGGATAGGGGAATGGAATGCAAAACTTAAGGCACATGGGATGAAACTGAGTACAGATAAGACAGTCATAATGACTGCAAATTGGGGAAATCAGATGACGCTGAGAACTGAGACAGAAGGGAAAGCAGTGAAACAGGTTAACAGCTTCAAGTATCTGGGAAGGGTGGTTGAGAAGGAGGAAAGTCTCAATGAGAAGGTCAAAGCTTGAATTAAAGGGGCTTCAGCAACTGGCACAAAGTGTCAGGGGCAGTATATGTCAGAAGAATTCCAGAGGAGCTGAAAAGTAAGGTATACAAAACAGTGGTGTGACCGGTACTATTATGTGGTACAGAAACCAGGACAGTAAAGACAGAGCAGTTGAGGAAGCTATAGGTGATGGAGATAAAGTGCAATTCCAACTGCAGAAAAGGTTAAAGAAAACAGATTACGGTGGTTCATGCAGATGTTCAAAAAAGCAGAGGACAATCTGGTGAAGAAGATTTGAGAAAGACAGGAAGAAGGTAAGAGGAAACAAGGGCCTCTAGCAAAGAGGTGGATAGATTGTGTGACAGAAGACCTATGACAGTCAGGCATAAGTGCTTAAGAAGGTAGGAGGGTGGCATTGAACAGAGAAAGATGGTAACATCTGGATCCCATGCGGAAAAAATGGGAAAAAGGGGGTTGATAATGATAACTATTCAAGTTGCCACTAGATACCGGAATGAAAACCTCACAGAAACTTCAGGAAGTTTGCACTGTAACTTCCAGTGGGCGGAGCCTAAGCCTTTTGACAAGAATCAAATTATGTTCTCACACTTCAAACAAATGTTCATCTCTCTGGAACCATAGGAGTTATAAAAGAAATATAAATGACAAACACACAAAACATTTTCATATTGGTAGTATTCTTTAGGTTCTAGGTCTTAAACCAAATGTTATAAGTCACAGTAAACACAGTAACTTTTATGTTTGTAATATTTTGAAAACAACTTACAATACCACAACAATCATTCAAGTTACAGACATACAGTCAGCAGCATTTTATTAATTTAGCTGAGCTTTCATATGAGGCTAAGGAGTTCTGTCTATGTTACTTGGTTTTAGAGATATTTAGAAACATGTGAAAATTATATCTATATAAATTAATATCATAAAAACAACAGCTAATCTTTCCTTACCTGCAGTAGACAGAGGTCAAATACTAATGCAGTCGAGTTTGTCATTGTGTAAGCTTTAAGATGAAATCTTCTAAAATCTTGTACACGGCATGGTTTTGGAATTATTGATAGAAATATGAACAATTAATATTTGATGCCTAGAGGTGTCAGTAGGAGGTAACTGCAGATGCAACTGATGGCGTCACTTGGATATAATGAGTTAGGAAGTCCCTGTTATATTTTCTGATGAAGGTTTTATTTTTGCAGCCATTCTCACTCACATTTTTATGAAGCTTTCCCGAAGCTGAGATTGAGCCTTTAGCCTGACCATTTGTAACACGTTGTCCATCATGCTGTGCTATTCTGAATATTATACTGCAGATTACTATTTGTACCTGCCAATTAACCCATGACATTTCAACATATAGTAATGATGCACTTCTGTCACAGGTTACAGATGACAGCAGGGGAGTTCCAGTGGGCTTTGCATCATGATCACAAATTTCAGCTGAGAATAGCTATGCAAAGATTGTCTCATAAGCTTCAAGTCTGGTTGGGAGGCAGTAGTGGGGGGTCAAGCCTTTCAATTAGTGTCTGCAAGGAAGGGAGCTTGCCCTTATTACTAGTAAAGCCATGGATTTCCATTCTTCGTTTCTGCAAGGGAATTCCATTTACTGCCAATGAAAAGATGCAGTGGTGGGCCATATGCCTGAGAAGGCAGATTCAATAGAACAAACTTTGTGCTAATAGAGAGAAACTGCTCCAGTTAACAATGCGAGACCAAAGATCCAAGGGTGACTTGTTTATAGATGTTTCAGCAAATAAGTTCATCTGGAGAGCCAATCAATGGCTGCTGCAATGATCCACAGGGAAACCTGGAGAGACCATATGGGGAGGGTGGCCTAATGGTTAAGGTGTTTGTCTTACAAACACAAGGTGCAGGGTTTGAGTCTCACAAGGGATAATTGGCTAGGCTTAAAATGGCTCGCAAGGGCAGTTAGCTTAGTACTAATCTATGAACCTATATTCTTTTACAAGTTTACAGGGCAACATGGTTGGAGCACTTTGTAGAATTTAGAGCTTAGAGCTTAGACTGTTTTATCAGCAGTGAGATGAACCCATGACTGACAATAGCTGTCTTACATAGGAGCTAAGTTTGGCTATTCCTTTCAAGACGAGGTGCCAAATGTTGGAGGAACCCCGTGCATTATGTGGGGCATAGTTAAGATAACTGCATTAGATCATGTTTTTTTCTGGTGTATGGGAATAGACCAGCAAAATGTGCAACTTGCCACACACTGTTTAGGCTGTAGATGTGCTCAAATTATACTAAAAAACACTAGTCCTCTGCTGGGAATGACCAAACTAACCCTTGATGACAATTTAAGCATACTTTGCAGGAACATTCATGTGTACTACTTTCTTGGCAGTGAAAGATGCCTGCTCTGAGTTACTGGATAAGTTTCCAGAGATACACATAATGAAAATATAAAGGGAACGGTTTGCAAAAAATAGAATCCTGGAAAATGTATCCATAGCAATATACTACAGATTGTATCCAGCATTAATCCTTTTAATTATTGTAATACTATACCAACCAGTTACTGATGGTCCAGAAGAGCAGTTTTTTTCAAACTTGAATAATGTTTCACGGGCTAAGGCCACATAGAAAATAACCTTATATCAAAAGCTAGTAAACTTTTCTCCAGGCAAATCAGAATGCCATCCATGCACCAACCAGACATTAACCTTCTCTATAGCTGATGAAAATTGTACTGTGCTGTAGTTTGTGGTGAAACCTTTTGTATCCAACAGCAGAGATTGTGTACAATACCAAGAGCTGAAGTGAATAAGCCTGTCTTTTAGGGGAGAACTTCAGTTTATTTTGGGACAAGGCTGCTCCACACAGAGATATCAGGGTGGTTAAAATGGCAATTTGTGAAGATTTAGGGGACAAATGGTCAACTCTTTAGATTAAGGAAAGACTAGGACCTATTCTAAAAATTTTGGAAATGCCAGACAGATCATTTGTTGATGTCAGGGTGTGAGGCTGAAAAAATGGTACCTGGAATGTTACACTTCCACTGCGGTCCCAGACATTAAATATGCTAATCTACACATCTCAATAGTGGATGCTATGACTTAATCACATATAATAGCAGAGAATCACAATGTCCTAGCCAAGGAAGAATTCTACCTCACCTGGCAAAGGAAACCCCAAAAGTTGGAATTTTTAAAGACAGTAGAACATATTTGTGTAAGTTGTAAAAAGAAATGTTACTTTATCTTTAGTGAGGAATGTTGTAATTCTATTCACATTTGTTCTTCCAAATGAAAGATATCCTGTTTGAGTACTTTTATTTGCTTTGGGGTGCCTGACTTTTTAGTTGGTGCCTGTGTCCTGTGCTAATTGCCACAGTGCACTGGTATTCAACATTTAAGAGATTGTTATGTATCTGATCTGCTCAGTCATTTAACTAGAGTGCTTCCTGTTATGACAAATGACTTGGTGGGGGAGCTGACCACCTAGCTGGACCACTGCCTGTTTTACTTTGTCTTCCAGTAACCACAATTGGAACACCTGATCTAAGGCTGGTTCGATGCAGAAATTTTAGTCTGATCAGCCCGGACAGTGCAGTCTGGCCTGCCCCCTCACCTGAAGGTTCTCTCTTTCCTGAAGCATGTGAACTCGATGGTCAGTTTTCTGCTACCAAGCCTGCCTTCGTTTAGTGAAGTGTACTAGATGCTATACTCACCTGGGTTAATAGTAGTCTGGGGAGTGACTGTTTGGGGTGGGTGTGAGATTATTTTTGTTACCGATCTTAATTTTTCTCTCTAGTATTCAGCATACACCAAACTACCTCTGGACTTGAACGATACCACCAGCTTATTTTTTTTTCCTTGCCTGATGGTGCAAAGCCCTGTCATTGATCAGATTAATTTATTCTTTATTACATTCAATTTTTTTCCCAAATGTTTTATGAATGCATTGTACACCCAGATTCATGAGATAGTATGAACAGTTTCTAATTAATTTATTGCCCTATTTCTAGCCTCTGAGCTTGTAAGAAGGTGGTTTATGTACAGCTGAATTTTTACCATAATAGAAACAGTATCTATAATCTAATCAGGTCTGGATTTTGCTGAAGGCACAGTACTGAGACATGTCTCACTAGTGCCCTAAATGAGCTCCTAGTGATGAGAGATCTGTGCTTTTATTTAGTTCTGGTATTGCTTGCTCAGTCATCAGCATTCAATATGATGAGAGTACAAGATTCTTTTGAAGGATTTGCTGTTTTACTGCTGCTCCTGACATGCAACTCTAGACTGGCTTGTCTTCTTTCTGTCCAGTCAAACACTGACAATACACATATGATACGCTGTCTGGGTTCCATTTCTGATGCTTTGTTTCTGTCTGTATAAATGCTTCCTCAAGGAAGCATTATTCAGGGAAGAGGTTTGTTGTAACAATGCTACATTGTTGCCATGTAGCTACACCTCACATTCAGTCAGGAAACTTTGCCTGCTCTGAGCTCACTTGTGAATTATCTGGTATATGTCCAAAACTAGGTGATTCATAACAATTAAAATCTCATTATTTACAGCATGGCTGACATGATACTGTACCACTCTTCAGGATTCATATTAACATTCTTGTATATCTTCTGCAGTTGAACCAGACTGTCATTTATGCCAAAGATATATAACTTAGGGGTTATTACTGATGTCAGGCTGACACTTATGGAACAGATAACAGCTATCATCAGGTTGTTTTATTTCCATCTCAGGAATATTGCCTTCATAATACACCTAATTCCATCATAGTAGCTCACAGTGATTGTGCAAAGCTTGAACACCTCCCATTCAAACTACTGCAATGCCCTGTACTGGAGCCATCGGGCCCAGAACTTATTTACTTGTACAAATCCACAGCTTGCCTACTTACAGGGGATTCTTGTTGCCATCATATTATAGCAGTTCTCTGTAATCTGCACTGGCTGTTGGTAAGATAATTTTGTATCATATCAAAGATTCCAGACGTGATTTACTTGACCATACTTGGCCACGCATGACTTACTTCTGCTGTATTCTCAGGAGCTATTAGCATGGTGCTGACCCTTTTATGCTACTCTGCTTTTCTTAATTTCTCCAAATTTTTTGGGTTTCTAATACCATGATGGGAATGGACCCCATTCCTAAGTCAAAGTATGATTAAAGTTCATGAAATTAGTATTGTTTCACTCTTTGATGTCAGCCAGTAGTGCTCTTTGCAGCACCCGCAATGTGCCCAGTAATGACTCCTCCTGCAATTTGTATAGAGTTACATGTATTGGTAGCATATCTAAATAAGATTGTAGACTAATTTGTGTAAGACCCATTGCTCCTACTACTATTGGGATTATCTGGGTATCTTTCTTCCACATTGCTCTAGTTTCTGCCTGCAGATCCTGATGTTTTATGACTTTGTGCCTCTCTGTACACAGGACACTGTAGTCACTGGGTGTGGCAATTTCAATGATCAATGATACTTTTGTCTTCTTTTCTTGCACCACTATATCCGGTTTTCTAGCATCTGTCTTTTGAACTGTTGGCAATGGATAATCCCATGTAATGTAGACTTCATCATTTTCTATGAAGCATTGTGGCCCATGTTTCCAGTGTTTTTCAGCCACTTCAATACCACAATATTTGCACAATCCCCAGTGCAACAGTCTCACCACATTATTATGCCTTTCAGTATACAGTCCTCCTGCCATTAGTATGTCAAAGCCAACAACAAGGTGTGCAACTGTTTACAATTCTGTTTTACAAACCTATATTTGTCTGTTTCTCCATGTTAAATGGACTTTGTAACCACCGTGTACATAGCCCACTATCTTGTGCTGCTAATATTAACCTTTCATCTCTTGGTTTGAATTTGCTTCTCCTTAACCATTCCTGCTTTCATTCCTGATCAACATGAGGTTCTTCCAGAAGCTTCCTATACTTGCAACTATATTTGTGCATTTTCCATATTTCTTGCCTTCTCATCTGGTCCTTCACCTTATATTCTTTCTTCTGGTTTTTGGCACATTCGCTTGCTGCCTGGTTTTTATCCACTTGTGGTTTGATTTCCAGTCCTGCTTGACACCGATATGCTTCTGCTAGCCTAAGCAGGGAAGTCATCTTAGATTTATTCTCATATGTTTCAAAGCTTTCACTACATTTGGGTCTTGTGAGGTCATCAGATATGTGTGGAATCCCACAATTGCAGATCTATACATGTAATCAGTTTCAAGGAGGCCCATCCCTCCTTTGGAATGGGGAATATATAATCTTGGTATGCACTGTTTTTTATAAATCATTTGGTGAGCATGAAGCATCCTTCTTGTTTTCCTATCCAGTCTATCCAACATGTTTTGGGACCAGTCAATCAAACCAAAACTATAAGATCGACAGAAACAGCAAATTGGTTTATAGCTTGGATTTTGTTCCTAGATGTCAACGCTGTTTTCAGGATTAATTTAAGTCTTCTAAAGTACTCCTTACTAAGTTTTATTAGCATTTGTTCATGCTTTATTGTTGATCCTTCAGTTCCCAAATATTTATACACTCCCTCTTGCTGAAGTTCTTTTATATCACATTCTTGTCCCAAGCTGATGTTTTCTTGGTGCTGCAGTTTTCCTGCTTTAAAGGTTGCTTTTGCACATTTATCAAGACCAAATGACATTCTTATATAATCTGAAAAAGTTTTGACAACTTGCAGTTCTACTTTCAGTTCTTCATCTGATGAGCTATACAGTTTCAAATCATCGACAAAGAGAAGATGAGAAGTCTTTACACTTTGTTGTTTTCTAGGAGCCAAATTATAGCCATGACCTAAGCTGTTACGTAGACAGCTTAATGGGTTAAGGACAAGGCAGAATAGCAGCGGTGACAGAGAGTCACCCTGGAATATCCCCCTTTGAATTTTTATCCCTGGAATAATAATTTGTCCTTTATCATGGCTTAATTCCAAAGTGGTCTGCTACTGTTTCATGGTCACTGCAATGTGGTTGATCAGTGTAGGGTGCATCTTATACATTTTCAAGCACTCTTTTATCCATGAATGTGGGATACTATCAAATTCTTTTTTTGTAATCAATCCATGTATACTTAAATTTCTCCACATTTTACAGTTCTCCACTATGACTTTATTTAACAGCAAATGATCCTTTGTTCCATATGACTTTCTTTTATTGCCCTTTTGTTCTATTGGCATAATTGAGTTTTCTTCTAAATGACTATAGACTCTGTCGGCATCAGTTCCAGTGTATAGTTTATATGCCATCAGAAGGCAAGTTATTGGTCTATAATTTTTAGGGTAGCTTGCAGGTTCACTCTTAAGTAGGAACATTGTTTTTTTTGTTGTTAGCCAGGTCGTTGTCTGTTTGGGGTGCGCATATAAATAGTTCTTACTCAACTAAATCTTCATGCAAAAATGTTAAGACTTTTAACCAGAAGTTAGGTACTGCATCTGGGCCTAGGGATTTCCAGTTTGAAGGTTTTCTTAACTTTGTAATTTCTGTGGCTGTTACTTCATCCCATTGCATATCCTGTACCTTTAAACTTCTTATTCTTTCTTTTACTTCTTCTTTCCATTTAGCATCCTTGTTATGTTCCACAGGATCTTCATAGATACTTCTCCAAAACTGATTTATTTCTTTTCTTTTTTTGGCGGTCTAATTCCTTTTACCTTGTTTCCTAATTCTCTATCAAACGTTTTTGGGTCATCAATAAATTTCTTATTTTGTACTTTTCCTTTATGTTCATCTAGTTTTTCCACCTGCCTACATGGGGTTGTTGATGGTTCTGAAGCTGCAGATTTAGTAATATGGAACCATTCCTTTGCCTCATGGCTTATAATTTTAGAACCTAGTAATAGGGTGATTGAGGGTCTTTTAAATTTAAATGATTTTAAAATGTCTTTGAAAGCACATATATTTGAGTTTTGCTTTTTAAACTTGACCAGTTGTTATATCACTTAATTATTTTTTTTTTGTTTTCCTGATTTATTGTGCATTTTTGTTTATTCATATTGTAATATTTAGGGTGACACAATGGCCCAGTGTCTAGCATTTCTTCCTTATAGTGCTTGGTTCTCCACTTCCGTTCTCATCTAGGATACCTGTTAGGAGAACTCTACACATTCTCCTTCTGTTTGCATTGGTTTTTGATTGTTGGACTAGTTTGCTCTGAAATCCAAGGGATATGCTGTAGGAGCATTGGTGATCCTCCAAATTATCAGAATGTGTGAGCACCATGTGTGGTCGAGTCTGTGCATGTTGTAATGTAAACACACAGTTCTGGGATGTGCCTTCTGGGTGCTGGGATATATTCCATCTCCTCAGTGATCCTGAACTGCAATAAACATGTAACTGGAAATGAATGAATGCATTAATGAACAAATAGGTTCATAGGTTCATAAGAGGTTTCTAGGCTAGCAGCCATAGAGCCCTTACAAGCCTAGCAATGTTATCCTGAGTTGACCCAATTTTCCCTTGTTAGATGGACGTAATTCGCACAGCAAGTCTATGATCAACACTGACTTCCCCTGTCCATGAAGGGGGTGCCACCCCCTTGGGTGAATTTGCGATCTCTCATCGTTTTGTCTAGGTTGCAAGTGAATATGGTCTGCTTCACATGAACTGGATGTTTATGAATGATTTAATGAATGAATGAATGGAAATGAATGAATGTCTGCAATGTTTTGTCTGTTCTGCTTGTCAGTTTGTATCATATTTTTATGTGACATCATTACCCATAAGCACTGTAATATATGTAAAGCTGTACTTGTAGTTGAATACCTCACACTTTACAGTTGTAGTCTGGCAGGCTTCCACAGACATTCTATTATATGATCTGAACCAGTGACCAACATATATCATGTGGACTGACAGTAAATTAAGACTCAAAATATGACACATTTCAATTTCAAAAAATGATTTGGGGTGGTGGCTGTCTGTTCTTGTCTATGATGGAAAATAGCTGAATTTGCAAGTAACCAGTGAAGTGTTCTGTTTTTTTGTCAATAACTCACTTTTTAGGAATCCTAGACATTCAAACCCATTCAATTCAATGCATAATCACAAGCAATTGTTTAATTTGTTGTAAAATTGTGGAACCTGAGTTGGTTATATTAGCTTAGGGGTAGAGGAGGTAAAACCTCTGCTTGCAGGGTGGGGGGAATAATGTTATCTTTTGGTTTATGTTTACCTTCTCCATAACCATAGCCCTTAAGCCATTCTTTAATCATTGAATAACTTGCCTCCTTTAGCATATTAGTACCAATGTACAATAATTAGCTCCCCTACACTTACATAGACTAATCAGTAACCTCCCCGTATACACATTGAATAAACTGTTCATGTCTGTCTAGTTGTCTGTATTTCACTGGACATAGATTCACATACAAAAAACATATTCATATAAAACTGTTATTAATGTGGAAAACACTCTTTGATGATGTAAGTATGATAGGATAGAATAGTTGTCTTTAAATATCATTTTAATGGTCTGTACATTTAATATGCAATGAAGATAATTTTTTTCTAACTCCATCTTTAATGGAATTATTCTTATAAACAATGCTGCACATAAATTTAATTCAAAAAGGAAAATTCTGATGCTACCTTTTTCCATAATTGTGCTATAATGATATCTCTTAATCAATAACCCAGTTAATATGTGCACTGAATGACTTATCGAACTGCTGAAGTAGTAGGTGCTACTGCTTCCAAAAGAAAAGTATTATTTTAATGTCTTTCCAAAAATTATTTCAGACTAAAATCTCATGCAATCAGGGTTCATAAATATAGTACCACACTACAGGGCTGAATCTTACCTTATCTAACTATTCTTATTTTATTTATAACTCACTTAATCAAATGATTTAAATAAAATGTCTTTAAAATATTTTGGAATTCTTCTATCAATGTATTCAGTCATATATCTAACACTAATCCTGCACACAACTGCTTTGCTTCCAAATGATTCTTCTGACTTTAATAAGAATATAACTTAGATTTCAAGATCATCCCACTGGGTTGCTCTTCCTGTTCTTTCATAGCTTCTTATTCTTTTCCAGTTTGATCTTTTATATTAGTTCTGATCCAAGACAGAAGAAACACTTCTGGTTGAAAACACAGACCTTATTTTCAAATAACAACCTAAACCATGCAGGAAAGGATACAGACTGTGCAATACTCACATTTCAAAAAAAGCAAGTAAACAAACAAAACAGTTATACATATCATGCTGGTTACAAAGGTCAGATGTGGGTGCATAAAAATACATTGGGAGAATTTAATTAAGCCTACATGGACATTTTTTCCATGTAGGGATTGTGGCACACTGCTTACATGAAAGTAAGCAGGTTTCTGATGTAGCAGTGCATACATGCGAGCTAACACAAAAGTATCCGTGGCATGCAAATCACCTCACAATCAGGTGAACTGCATGCAAATGAGGGAGGTAGAGGGATCCAGCAAGCAGCTAGGCAGTCCTGCAGACCCTGTGTTGATGTCCGTAGTGCACATGGAAAAATTTCATATATAGGAATTTAAACAGACAACAGGGGCTGCAAAAGTGCAGTTTAATGGACAGAAATAAAACAGCAGACACAGATATGTGCAAAAGTATCCGCCATGTGTCCAAAACCATATGGGAAATACTTTAAAATCATTTTATTTTTTTAATAATCTGTGTATGTTTGCGCAGTGCTCTACAGTGCGCAAACATACTGTTAATAAAAATAAAAAAGATTGTAAAAATAACTTTAGTAGTATGTGACAGTAATATATTTGGGGACCCTGTGTGGAGTACCTACAATGGTGGAATAGTGCTGTTGCAAACGAGGCAGAGCCTGGAATCATGTAGTTTCTAGGTTGTGTGCATGGATCCCTATGCAAATGAGGTGGGGTTACTGAATAGCACAAATGGGTATCCCTGTCCACAGATCCCATATGTGTAGGCATAGAACCATGTTAATTTCCACAGAAAAGGTAGGTGACATCAAGAGGGGGCATGTCTGAGGACTTGTAAGCTCATTGGAGTTCAGCTGCACCTGTTTGCAAGATGTGGTACTGTGCTTAGCAGACAGGGTGTGTACACCAGCTTCTAAGCTTTGTTTAACTTCAGGGCACATGATTCAGCATGTTTGCATGGCACGCTGCAATGCTGAGTGAGGAGGGCTGTCCAGAAAAAAAAATTGGCTGAGAAAGCCAATGGTATTTTAATTACAGATGATGCCTGTTTCACTTAAACTAGTGCCATTAAATCTTCTTAATGATGTACTTGGCAGGTGGAATGCATCACAGGTAGCCAATCACACAGTCAGCACCTACAGCAGAGTACTATAAAGGCTGCATACACCCTACAATATTATTTCACACCCATACTCTGCACCAGTGGAGTACAGATTTGGGGATTTTAGCTAAAGGAATGCTAGGGGCTGGTCCAGGTCTGCTACATCTGTATGTGCTAGATGCTGAGGTCAATGCTGCTGCTGCTGACCATAGGCCTCGACTGAGAAGGATAAGAGTGTTCAGGCCCAGGGTAACCTTCCAGGAGCTACATGAGCTGGAGATTGTAGAGCACTATAGGGTGGACAGGGACATACTACAAGAACTCAATGAGGTCTGCCATCCTCATCTCAGACCTAGAGCCAACAGAGGGGAACACATCCCAATGGAAACAAAGGTATGTGTAGCTCTTAGAGTACTAGCTACAGGTACATTCCAAAGGCCAACTGGGGACATAATAGAGACTCACAGCCATCAGCATCCAGGATAATCCACCAATTCCTGGATGCCATGCTACCACATGCCAGTGAGCACATTTATTTTCCCCACACCCCTGAGGAAAGGATCCACAGTATGCAACACTTCTACTGTGTAGCACACTACCCTGAGGTACTGGGTGGCATAGATTGTACTCGTGTGTACATCAAGGCACCCCTCGTTGAGGAGGGTAGGCTCTACATCAACCGCAAGGGGTATCACTCCATCAACTGCCAGGTCATGTGCAATGCCCAGGGCATTATCATGAATGTGTGTGCTCACAGCCCTGGCAGTTATCATGACTCTCATATCTGGCATGCATCGTAGCTGTACCAGATGTTTGCTAGGGGGGAATCCCACACATCCATTTACTGTGGAATGCTGGCTATGCACTGGAGCTATGGATGATGACACCCATCAGAAATGCACACACACACCTGGAAGAACACCATAATGAGGCACACACAGGCAAACTAGGAACATCATAGAGTGTGTGTTTCAGCTGATGAAGTCATGGTTCCAGTGCCTTGATATATCTGGTGGAGCCCTGCAGTACTCTCCAGCTACATGTGCACACATGTTCACAGTATGTGCCATGCTACATAATATGGTCCTAAGGAAACAGCTGCAGCAGGATCAGCAAATGCAAAGGATAGAAAGCCCCCCACCAGTGCCTATGTCCCCACTGCCACACCCCCAGGAGGACTCAGAGGAGGAAACCCCTGAGGATGTCTCTGTAGGCAGACATAGGCGTGCTCAGTATGCCCTGGCCTTGGCCAAGAGTAAACGCATAGCACATGCACTGACAGCCTAGGGTGCTAGGGACTGACACCTTACTCTGAATTGCATGCATCTAATAAAAATGATGCCAGGCAACCCACACAACCTGTACCTAACCATGTATTCGCTGTGTACTGCATGCATCAGACAGAGTCATCCCTGAACTATGTTCTGTTAACTGCTGCATTTGCAGGGTAAGTCACTCACCTACACACCACTTGTAAGGAGTACTATAATATGCTATTATATGCATGGAACTGCTGCACATATGCAAGGGAATATAGTGGGCTATTTGGAGAGATGTAACATCCACATAGGACTACAGATACCCAGTCCAATAGTATGTGTTCCATAATATTTACTGGGCCTCATGGTTGGAATATTCACTACAGCAGTCAAAGTAGATGTTAAACAGTGGGGTCACATGATATTTGCACTACTGTCTATGCCAGCAGATCATGTGCTGTTCTTCCCCCATCTCCAGCACACCAGTGTTCCCATACAACTACAGTAACAGTAAGTCTGCAATGATATATTAGCAGACCAGCCAATTCTAGGGCTGTGACATAGAACCTGGCCGCACACCATATGTGTCACATAATGCAGGGGTAACAATGTATGTCTGTATGCTGTTGATTATGTGAGGAATGGCACTTCTTTGTCAGGTGGATGGTGTGGTTCACTGGGCTAGGGATATTAGCATGGGTGATGGTGTTGATGGTTTCAATCTGGCAGCATCTACATCTTTTGTATGTAAGGTACTCGTATGGTGGTATTCCAACAGACTGTCATACCCCTCAATCTGTTACTGCAAGACAGCTGGACAAAGTCAGACAGAATGGGGGGACAAAGGGCCACAACTACAGACAGACATTACACATGCTCTGATGAACATAGAAGGTGACTAGTATATCAGCGGGTTGCAACAGAACAGAATAACTGCAGGATCTAAAGGGCATTACTTAAATGTGTCAGTAATTAGTACAATTCAGTCACTGCATTATAGGACATTATACCTGAAGACCACAAATGTATGAGGAGCAGATCAGACATATGGGGCAAAATGCCAAACATTCTGCAAAAACATGTACAGTGAGAGGTATGCAGACTGTCACCTGTGTGTGGTGTTATTTTATGTACCTATACTGTAA
Source organism: Protopterus annectens (assembly GCF_019279795.1). NCBI lineage: Eukaryota > Metazoa > Chordata > Ceratodontiformes > Protopteridae > Protopterus > Protopterus annectens. The sequence goes on from NC_056732.1 coordinate 528,986,361, forward strand.
ATAGCCAGTATTTTATGTTCTGATGAAGCTCAGGATTTACCTGGGTGAAAGTGCTTAACTTGAATTGTGGTTTTACTGCATTTTACTGCATTTTCATTTTTTATTATTGCAAACAACTGTGTGCAACATTAAAAGTTTTTTTTGGCTCGTGAGTGGTGTTGTGCTTTTCTACAGTTATGTTTGTGCTATTGCTGGTTATCTTATGTATCCCAGTCACATATTAAGTAAAGCACACAGACGGGGAATACCTTGGACAATTTCAGGGAAGTGCTGTACTGCGAAAACAGGTGCAGTAGCCAGTGTCTGCAGCACACAAAATCCCAGACTGGATTACAGGTAGCTGTGGCCCAGAGTCACCTGGTAAGTACTGACAGTCCCACTGGGCATGCTCCTACACTTAGCTAACTTGAGCACAAGTGTGTTGCCTCTTCCTCACAAAGACCTGCTATGTGGAAATATGTCTGTACATACAGACAGCTACGTATACATTTCTGTCTATCCCTATTCCCCTCACACATGATTAGTGTATCTGTCAGTATGTATCACATATACATACGATACCGAAATATATATATCACTATATAAATTACAATGATGCATACACTCTCCACACATATATATATATATATATATATATATATATATATATATATACACATCACACATTTACATAATGTACACACACAGCAACATTTAAAGAGTCAGCCCTGTTATAAACCCACATATATATATATATATGTGTGTGTGTGTGTGTGTGTGCGTGTGTATATATGTGTGGGGGGAGGATGTAAAAATGTCCCTGCATACCCTTGGACTGCTGAGGTTATCTGCATGTACATATCACAACAGTTGTCCAAAGGAAGCAGACCAAGGCCGCAACAGTACATAATCCACTCACCCACAGACACCTGTACCTGTGGAATGTCACCTTGTAGTCACGTGTTGTAATGTACAATGGTTTCAATGCAGGCCTTGGATAGGCCATATTTTCCCTGACCACATGTTTGCCAATCTAACTACAACCAGCCACATATGGCCATACTGGTAACTGTATACACATAGATGGGATATTAACATGTATCCCACTCCTAGGACACTAGATACACTAATAGTACCAAGCAATATCACAGGCCACACATGATGTCCAACACAAGGCTACTTTGCGTAATCCACAAGTACTGTGCCTGCAATCACATGTACAGCAGAAGTAACCTGTGGTGCATGCGATAAGTACTGTGAGCTGTAGTGCGTATTAGTGGATAGGTAGGGGTTCTAATCTCACATAAGCCAACTGTGTGTGTGTGTGTGTGTGTGTGTGTGTGTGTGTGTGTGTGTGTGTGTGTGTGTGTAAATATATCCCCTTGCAGCACTATGAACATGCCCATATGGCTATGTCTGTTCAGTGGTTATGCATTTTACGGCCCTATGACTGGCTGCTGACCTGTACATTGCCCTCCTCTACAAGGACTGCTGATGTCATCCACCTTAAGAGCACTGGCAGACAATCTAATATCAGATAAACTCTGTGACACATGCGATAAGTATTGAAAGCTATAGTGTGTAATAGTAGATAAGTAAAGGTTCTAATCTCACATCAGCCAACTGTTTGTGTGAGTGTGTGTGTATGTGTGTGTGTGTGTGTGTGTGTGTGTGTGTGTGTGTGTGTGTGTGTGTGTGTGTGTGTGTGTGTGTGTGTGCGCGTGTGTGTATGTAAATATATCCCCTTGCAGCATTGTGGACATTCCCATATGGGCTATGTGCAATGGTTATGCATTTTATGGCCCTGTGTCTAGCTGCTGTCCCTAAATTGCCCACCTCTACATAATCATAACTGATGTCCACCACCTGACTGACCTGAACACAGGATATTTGTAGATGTGTCAACTCCATCACCACACCTTCTAGATTTGTATGTTCACAAAACCCAGGTAATACATAGCAAGGGTAGCAGACCTTATCACAAAGTATGAATGCATGATTATGCTAACTGCACCCATTGTCCCTGATATACTTTTCTACACATATGCACCTAGGGAGCCATGTACGTATACTGCTGTACCTTGCTGACATAATATTTTTGTTGTGCTGCCATGCCATCTTGTGCCACTGTATGGCTGTTATGTATCCATGGTTTATCCCCACAGACACCTGGAACAGAAACATATACAGGTCCATGGCACACCTTTCATTCTGTAACACTGCCTCCAGTCCAACATCACCCTACAAAGATACAGAAAATAAACCCCTGGGATCACTTCATTGGCTCTGCTTGACAGAGGATCAGTTAATTAATCAATGGGGCAGCGAAAGCCGACACACTCTGGCTAGGTTTATAAATGCCATCGGGCAGATAGCCTAGTACCTACCTATGAATCTATACACAAAGTTTGATCTGTAGACATGACACTTGCCAGCATACAGTACCTGCTGTGGCACACAGTAAGTGGTGTAGCAAAGCAATATTGCATTATACAAGTACATGTCAAGTATTGTAGACACCCTGTGCATCAGACACACCACAAACTTGGGTCACACCTGAAAGATCTATGAAAAGTTGAGGGAGAGGTATTGCCAGTACCACCAAATGTTGCAGCACTAAAAGGTAATATGTGCAAATATTCACATGTACAGTAGCTACTGTGATAATGGCTGTATTGCTGCCATTCTGAGTATCAGATACCAAAAAGTGGCTGACAGTGGAAAAAGACACAAAATATTCTTCGAACAATTTTATTAGCGCTTTCGTTTAGCTATATCACCAAACTTCTTCAGACAACCTCCTAATACACCAATTCATTATTCATATTACTTTAAAATCTGTCATATGTTTTTACTAGCCAATAGATGTTCATACCTCATAATTAAAACTTTTTCTTAAACATATATTAATACATGAAATTAATACATAAAGTTATAAAAACTTTAAAACATTCACTTATTATACTTAGTTCATTTTCTTTCTTATCTATCATACACTTTTAATTTTAAAAGACTATTTATTGATATATCATTTAAACCAGGGGGAGGGTACTTGCATTCAGGTAGATTTTCCACCATGTTTCTTTGTTCTCCAAATTCAACTTCCAAGGTCCCCCTCTGGCATCTTTTATAACTTGATGTACTATCAGGAATTTAAAACTATGTGCAAGGTATTTTTTAAGATGTCTGTACAATGCATTTGTGTCCTTCTGGTGGACAATATCATACATGTGTTCGTATAGTCTTTGAAACAATTTCCATTCTGTTTTACCCACATAAAATCTTGGGCATTTCAGACAAAAAGCAATATATACAACCCCCTGTGTATAGCAGTTGTATTTACCTTTTACATGTATTGTTTTATTCATAATTTGAACACTTGATCCATTAAAAACATATTGACATTGATTACACATCCCACAGGGACTTATCTTTCCTTCCTTCATACCCCGTACTTGTCTCTCCAAGATGTATTTAAAGTTTAAACCCCTCCTATATACTACATTGGGATTAATTCCTAATTTTCCCACTAGATTTTCATCCATTTTTATTATACTCCAATTCTTTTGCAGTATATCTCTTATGATCATACTATTACTGTGATAAGTCACCACAAAAGGGCAAAACAATTTTTTACTACTGTTATTGTTTCCATTACAATTATTACTATTAATTTCCATATTCTGAGTATTTATATCTATAGAAATTATCTCCTGATCCAGGTTAATAGTTGTCAGATTTTCATTATATTCCTTTAATAATGGTATATAATACCCATGTTCCCGCTTACTCCTTCTTCTTCTTTCGGCTTTATCCCGGTTAGGGGTCGCCACAGCGGATCACCTGTCCGCACATTGAATGGCAGTGGAGTTTTACGGTGTCGAGTTGCCAGCCCGGCGCCCAACCTTCCACAGAAGGCACACTCACACACACACCTAGGGCCAATTTAGAGTGTCCAATCCACCTGCAGCATGTCTTTGGGATGTGGGAGGAAACCGGAGCACCCGGAGGAAACCCACGCGACCACAGGGAGGACATGCAGACTCCGCACAGAAGGCACCCCAGCTGAGGATCGAACCAGAGAACCTCTTGTTGTGAGGCGGCAATGCTAACCACTGCACCACCGTGGCCGCCCACCCATGTTCCCGCTTACTGATAGTGAAAAAATTAGGAATAAATCCAAATGTAGTATATAGGAGGGGTTTAAACTTTAAAAACATCTTGTCTCTGTGGGGACTACTGCATCATAAGAGGGTAGGTACCAGGACTGTCAGCTGAGATTTATGCAGTATGTCCACAGTTTTGCCTCATATGTATGGTCAGTGTCCCATGACATTGTGGTCATCTGGCAATTCACTGGCACACATTATGGGTTGAGGTCAGTAATGGAAGACATACATTTGAATGTCAGACTTCATACCCCTCTGAATATGCATGCTAATGCAATAGATGTTACTGTATCAACTTACTATCAATGTAGGAGCAAACTGTAAAACATGTTCCAATCTCTGGACCTTTGTCCCCCCCCATTAAGAATGGCTATGACTGAATTCCTTTTGCTAGGGGGTTGGGAGGTTTGGTAATTCTGTAGTAGCTACCTTTGCATACAGGTGTGTGTGTGCTAAAGGCTGCGGCTGCTGCTGCAGCCTAGAACACATAGGGGGGAGTGCGGACACTTTAACACTTTGGAGGACAGCAAGCTGTACATGTAACTGTGGCAGCTGTGTCAGCCCTGTCATTAAGGCAGAGCCAGGGTTAGGGTACCCTTTACAGGTGAATCGAGGCATGTGATTAAGGTACATCTGCTATGCAACAGTGCCAATAACACAGTAGCAGGAAGACATATAGTTATGCTATATGGATATGAGCAGTGTGTCCTCACTTGCAGGCTTTTGACTGGCAAACTGGATTGCAGTTCATTAATTAGTAGTAACCTGTGCAGATAAAAAGACTGCATGACTCTGTCATTAATTGCTGTCTTCAGTATAATGTAATTGCAAGGCAATAGAATACTGGATTTGAATACAGAACGGTGTGTGGCAAAATGTACAACATGCAAGGCATTTAACAGACTAAACTACTGACTCATTGCTACAGCAGGTGTATTTGCAAGGTATATGTTCAGACATACAGGCTGTGACACACATTGTCTGCATCCATCAGTATGCGCATGGCTTTCTATGGCTGTAGTTCTGCACCAGCATCCAATTTGAACATGTTCTTTGCCATTGCTGCCTTAGCAGGTTTTTCTACATGTTGCTGATGCAAGGACACATTTACTGCTATCACAGGCCTCCATTACATCCATTTTTATGTCTTTGGCTGTCTAGTGGTATATTATTGCACCAGAGTCCAAGGAACTCTTCCATTTTCCCATTCATTTTTAATTCCGGTTTGCGAGGTGTAGAGTGGCTCGCAGCTCTGCTGAGACACACCTAATGACTGTAAGTGGCAATCACTATGTTTTGATGCAAACACCTGTTTTAATTAAGATCTGTGTGGTTTGTTGGGTTAATGCAGTGTGCTGCAGGTGTGATGGGCTTGGGTTTGAACCATGGCATAGGTGTTTATTTTGTACATGTGACTTACAATGTTAAAAACACATATACTCATTAGACCCCTATTTATCTGAGTTAAGTGAAGCTGTGCAACGTGGTGCATCTCAGCTCTGCTCTTAAAAAAATATAAAGAAAAGAAAAAAGGGGAGATGCGGAAGTGGTGAAATGGGGGCAAGCAGGGGGAAAACATTGTGAAAGGCAGGTAGGGATGTGCAGGAACGGTGCAGGAAATAACCATAATTATCCATTTCTTGTACATCAATAGCTGTACACTTTGACAGATTTTGTAGCTGAATTTGAACTGTCAAACCCCAGAGAGAGGAATGAGGACAACATAACTGCATTGTCAAGCCAATTGGACCAAATTACTTGTGTCCAGTAGACATGTGTGTGAAATGGAGAGATATGTATGGAGCGATGTTTTTCTGTGAGACAGATGGCCATTCTTTCTTTATTAAGGTGAGAGTGGATTGTTGCAGAATAGTACTTAGGTACACATGGGGAGGTAAGTTGGGTAGGAGAGGATGCATTTGCAGACAGACAAGACAGCAGACTGGGGTGGTGTGTGATAAATGAGGTGGGTGAACACCTTGGATGGGGAGGGTTTTGTGGAATCCAAGTTACACATGCCTCCAGACAGCAGCAGCATGACTCATGTCCCCACCCATGGCACTGTCAAAAGTGATCATTCACTACCGTGAGGTGGCACCAGGGCAAGGCTGCCCCACCAGGTTGGCCAGCATGCCCTCAATCCAATGCAGGCAGTGTTCTTAGCCCCAATGAACAATCCTATGCACGACAACCAGCAGTTCAGCCTGGGTGACAATTTCCACAACACCACCTCTCCCAGTGGGAGGCTGGGCCCCATCCCCTGAGGTGGTTCCACCCAACACTGCAGGTGGTGCAGAGGCAGTGGAGGGGGCACTACTGGTCTGGGTCCCAGATGCGCTAGGACCCAGTGCCACTGCCAGTTGAGGCAAGGTAGGTGGATCACCCAGAACTGGCCTACCCTGACATGCTGTAGTAATGGAGGTATAGCAATAAGTATAGGCTAGTTGTGAACAAATCATTGTTAGTAATAGAAGCATGCCAGAACATTGGAAATAACCCAGTTACATATCAGTGCATATTATGTGAAATACGAAAATAAATAACAGAACAGTCAGTATATTAACAGTATGCCAGTAACAGTTACAGCCTAATGCCAACAAAACAGGTAATTTAACAAGATATGTTAATATGCAACCATATTAAAACAAAATAATAATGGAACACATGTCTCAAAATACAGTTAATGTAACAACATATGTTAATAACAAACCATAACCAATGAATAACAATAAGAAATAAATGAAGATTAGAGTTGGAAGAGAGAGAAAATCAGTCCATTAGTAACATTTCTGGTTATTTCTTGGACAACAGTACTACTATCTACTCTACGGATCTGTATTTTGTTTATGTGTACAGTGAATACAAGCCTCCTATAGCTGATGTAGCATTTACATACCTTTCAAGCTATTTGCATTTGACACTATGGGCCAAGCAGTAACAACTGCAGGTACACAAGTACACAGAACTCTTGGACATCATGTGGACCTATATAACTACCAAGGTGCTCTGTAGGCTGATTTGGTGATACTTTGCAATCTAGGTAATCATTTCCATGGTAATCCCGTGACAGACAGATTACACACTATTAATTACATAACATGAAATCATGACACCTGAGAGACATGTATATGTACAGCATAGACACTAAACAGCTGTCTTGCCTTGGTTGGGAGGCATGGGAATAGAACCCAATAGCAAGGACTGCAGGGGACATCTGTATAGGATGCATTAATTGACTGAAGCAACTTTTAATAGACATTCCAGGCATACAGCTATACCGGGATTACATATTTTATTTCTGACTGAACATTACTGATGAACAGATTTTTGCTAATGATTTTAACAGTCTGTGACATCTAAACATAGAATTATCTACTCATAATATGGGCAACCTCATCCATTTACCTGTAGTTCCCATGGAGAGAGATTTGTGTGAGCATTATGTGACTGCTACTGTAATATTTACTGGTACATGCCACTGGCTTCGAACCCTGGACTGCATGTGGCAAAATGAACTGTGTACAGAGTATTAAACAAACTGAGGCACTGAGTCACTGCTGATTACTGACCATAGTATGACCTGGTAGTACTGCTACAGTGTTATAAATGATTGCAGTGACAGTAGAATACACATGCATGAAATACAAGCATAATACAGATAGTAGGCAAGCTACATTTCAATATCACATCTGTGAAGTCAACAAACAATATCAGCTCATGGAGTGGGCTACCTCACCCATATACATTTATTACCTGAGCTCTGTGGATGACAGAGCATTATGTGACCAATATTGGCCTAAAGACAGCCTTGAACAGTACTTATATGAGTTAACCAATGCAATTTGCAGCCATTAGATTTGCATTCTACAGCTATTACAGTGTTATACATGTCTGCAGCTCCTTACCTTACAGCTTCAATCATGCAGCTCTACAACAATGGTTACAGCAACACAATCCTGATGTACACCATTTTCTTAGGTGTTATTCGTATTGTTTCATGATTTTATTGCAGAATAATTGGCATTATTCATTTATTGCAGTACAGCTCTAATTCCACCTTTATTGCACTACAAACTTTACTGTATATACCTTCGTGCAGTTATTGGTATTGTTTCATGTTTTTATTGCACTACAGTTGGCATTTTTCATTCATTGCAATACAGCTCTAATTTCACATTTATTGTACTACAAACCCCACTGTATATACTTTAATCCAGTTATTGGTATTGTTTCCTGTTTTTATTGCGGTACAGTTGGCATTATTCATTTATTGCAATACAGCTCTAATTCCACATTTATTGCATTACAAATGTTACTGTATATACTACATTGCAGTTGATGCTTTACTCTCTCTTACTTATTTCACTACAGTTAGCATAATACATTTATACTCACAATACTCATGGAGCAACCTGGCCAAGTGCCCAGTGTGCGACTCAACATTGTGAGCCCTCTCAGCTGCAGCTCTTGGGAAAGAAGCACACCATTATGCATACCAGATTTGCAGGCATTCAGATTACATATTGTTAAAACAGAGGTAAAATTACTTACATACTTGTGGGGCATTCCCTGCCTAAGCTTCTTGGACCCAGATGTCCATCAGTTTCCTCTTTTGACATTTCAGGTCATCGTGGTGGTGATGACACTGGTCACCTGAGTGGGAGATACCACTAACACTAGTGAGTTTTCTGGCCAGCTGGTCCAAGGCCTCTGCCTTACCGTACAAGCCCTGGAAACCTCCCTGCAGCAGCCAATCATCATGATTTTTAACTAGGAGTCCAACCATGACCCTGGACTCCAGAATGCCCCAACAATGCAGCCGAAAGTGTGAACCTTCACAAACACAAGCCATAGTAACCATCAGAGAAATAACTCCAATGAATTCTGCTGTATTCTCACTTATTGGGCTTAATATAGGCTGTTTTCCTGCCCTTACATGTCATTGGGCTACATTCAAAAAAGTGCTACGTCACGTAGCACAAAACAAGCCAGTGCATCTGAGCTGAGAGGCATGTAAACTCACAGAACTGTAGTCTTCGTGGAGTTTTGCAGCACACAAGCTAGCCAAGCAGAGCTGAGCAGCGCACAAACATTGGCAGCCATTAACATGTTTATGCAGTGCTTGGCAGGTCTAAGCACAGTTGAGCAGAGCTTAACAGAGTGCAGTGGACCCATCTTTTATAACAAAAATGAATAATATGTATATCAAAATTAAGTGCATTTTTCCATTCCATGTATTTAAACCCTGGACCTACTACATATGAAGCCGTAACTCTACCCATTCAGCTACAGGGATATTATGAAGTCCAGTATACAGTTACATATACTACTGAGCTACATATAAGCAGTGCTGAGCACCGTGCTGTGCAGCGCAAACACTCTTAGACATGCTGAAACACACCTTTAAATAAATAATTAATTGCATCCAGTTATTATTTTTAGATGTCTGGCAGGTGTCTGCTATCTTATATGTGAACACGTCTTGGCATTGCTGCATTCCGCACCACTCAGCACAAACATGCTTTTTTTTAAAAAAAAATTTAAATAAAACAAAGGAAAAAAACATAAAAATAACACAAAGGACATTGCAGTGAGTCTCATACTCATTTTTAGCCACTCTTAGCACTACACCTGTCCACACACTGATTCAGTAACTGTTCCTTGGCTGTCCATTGGCAACGTGCCATCATTAATATGCATGGCACCCTGCCAAGGGGGAACTGTGACCAAGGACACAGATAGATTCTGTGTAGGTTCTACACAGTGCCTACACAGATTTTATAAAATCCTGGGGATCATCTTTTTTTCACAAAATATAGTTTATACCTTGTTGTAGTTAGGACACAGTCTCACCGAATGGAATATGACAAAATGAGTGAATATTCTTGGCTTTTGGGTATACTCACATCCGCAATAATGAATTCAGTAAGCTTTTACTACCTGCAGAAAGATCAGATGTTCTTCACTTCACTTCACTTCAAAAAATGATTTTTTTAAATAATCACCTTCAAGCAATTTGGTCATACGATTAATTTTGTATTTGCAGCTTGTAACATATTTTCTGTTTTGTATATATTAGAGACCACTTAAGCTTGCACAATGTTTCTTAAACAAATGGCGTACTTTCCATCTTCTTTTATTAATTTATTTATTTGCTTACTTATTTTTGCTGTTGGTTTTGTTTCTTGAAATTTAAACTTCAGACATTGCTACTTTACTAGTACTAGATGATGTACTTAATTGATTTATTTTATTGATATGTAACTGATGCTTAATTGATTTTAACATTTAAATAGGACCAAAAAGCTTGTGATTGCTTTTGGCTCCTGTACCTCTGAAGAAGCTGCTCGATAGTAGGGGCGTAAACGCTTTTTTTATTGTGCTCAATAAACCTGCGTTAAGGTCTACGTGGCTTGTGGATTCATTGGCACTCCTTTTGTGTGCTTCTCAAATTTGTGCTTGTTGTTTCATTTGACACTACTAGATCTGAGCCCCAGGCTGTTTAAAAGTGTTTATTTATACATTCCACTGACTTCATAAAACTCATTTGGTTACTTGTTTCCTTGTCAAGACTGGTCAATGAGGGCTAGACCCACTGGCATGGATGTTGGAACCTTGACAGCACCTGCAGATGACCTGAATTTGAGTAATAGGTCTGACCATCAGGTGGCAGCTAGGTAGATAAGACTAAAATATACAGACACTGTCTTTCATATCTCATTTCTCATTGGGATGGAAAACTGCATCCTGGTGTGGATATGTTGTCTGGAAGAGACCAGGAAGCTAGTCTCACATGCACACATCTATGTGTACCTAATCAAAATGGTAGTTTTAAATGTAGATAGTAAAATTAGTATGAAATTGACATCACAACAGGATGAGCCATGCATGCAATGCATGCTCTGCATACAGACCATCCTAGTGAAGTTAAGGCAGGCAAGCAAATCTGACTCAGCTATATAACACGCAAGCAGTACCACACAACCACATTGACACAAGATGAGTATAATAAAAGAAAAGGGCTACCATATACTGATGAGGAATGCTAATGCCAGGTAGAACATGGGGAATGAAAAAAATTCTTGCTGTGTCAAGAAGTACAGATGGTCAGGCTGGTAAGGAGGGAAACACATTTTAAAATAAAAGCTGTGGTATCTGGTCTGGATTCCTTGCATATAAATTTATATAGGCTTCCAGTATACAATACCTAAGAGCAGGCAGCATGACTCTTTATTGATTTTCTTTTATTGCGTTCATCACTGGCGCTGCTAGTAAATGTATGTTTTTGGATGGAATTTCTCCCAAATGGGCATGCTTTTTTGTGAGCTCATCAGCATCACCTGATATTACAGACCTCTGAGAAATAAATATTAGTTGATAATTACACAGTATTTTTAATTAACATTAGCTTTGAAGTGTTACTATGTCTGCTGGACTTAACTTGAACAGTCCCTTAATCTTCTATTCTTTCCAGTAATATGTGTTTTATTTAATTGTACATTATTTTATGCACTTATTTATTTTACTTTAACTTTTCAGTCATGATTTTACATGACACTGACTGACAGAATGTAAGCACAAAAGTTACTGATTTATATGGTTGCTTTTAAATATAGAATGACTAAAATGTCATAAATACTGTTTTAATAATTTCCTTTTAAATGTGACCTGAGTTGCTACTTTTCATATTCTAGGGTTATTGTTGGTAATGTCCTTCTCTGAGCTGGATTTTGTGGTGTGGGATTTTAGTATTAAGTCTTCATTTAATGCAATACACATTTATTAGAGGAAAATGCATTTACTGTACAAAGCTATAAACGAGCCATTGTTATTCAATCCTTTGTGAATGCAGTATTCCAAACAAGTATACAGTACAAGGTCATAAAACAAATTATAATTGTTTCTGTATGTGACACAAGTTAGAAATGCAATTTTCACTTTGACTGCACACAGGCTGACAAATGTTCTAATTTTTGAGCATCAAGAATAAAGCCAGTGTGATCTGTTCATGTCTTAATTTAGATATTTATATTGTGTTTGTAAAGCATTCTACTAATCTATAACACTTATCTATCTATCTATCTATCTATCTATCTATCTATCTATCTATCTATCTATATATCTATCTGTCTATCTATCTATACATCTATCTGTCTACCCAGCTATCATCTATTTATGTATCTACATATCTAACTTTGTTTTCGAGGGTAGAGCGCTGATTAAATGGAACATTCTCAGACCCAGTCAGGGAGTGTACTTTTAAGAAGAAAAACGTGAACATTTGAAAGGTACATACACAGACTTAGCATAGACAGCTTGCATTTTTAAACTGAAACAACTAAATAAACTCTAGCTAAACTTATTTTCATTTTACAGTTTAAGACATGAAAAATGATAACTTTGAGTAAGGTTGTTGCTGGAGGTATTAAGTAGGACCATTAGAGGGAGTACCTTAGGGAAAGTGCATATAAAAAGTGTTTCCAGTTTGAGTAGTTTATAAGGAAGTGAACATAGGGGTAGGAAAAGAAAGAGGCAAGGGCAGAACCTTGGGGAACACTAAGGTTTTGGGGAAGAAAATGCAAAGTTATGAAATGATTTTTACAAGAATCACTGATATGATAGTGCCTGAACCAATATGAGGTTTTTGGACATAACCAGCTGTTCACAGGGCATTGAGAAGAATGAAGAGATTTTATTGATCAAAAGCTTTTCTCTAGTCTGTGAATATGGACTAAGTCAGGAAGTCTTTGTCCACATGGATAAGAAAGTCATCTTTCAGATAAGACAGTGATGGTGCTCTTTCTTGTCCGGGAACCATGTTCTGTCTGGACAAGAGTTTGCCTTTTTGAATATATTTGAAATGTTGTGACCAAATAAGCATTTCCAAAGTTTTGCCTAGAGTGAAAACATAGAGATAACCAAGAAATCAGAGGAGTAGGTTGGGTTAGAAACCTTTGAGATGGCACCATTTTGGATTGTTTTCAAACTGTTGCAGTTAGGTTGGAATTGTGTTTTGACACAGTGCTAGGCTAAAGATGTGCTATAATGGGGTTTTTATGTATTCTTTACTGATACGGAGCAATGATTCAAGTCATTATTTCCTACTGGGATTTTAGGTGGAATTTTATTGAGCAGTTCCTCAAGTTGCTCTTTCTTCATACAGCGAGGGTAGAGTGAAAGTATAATTAGGTGTTGAAACTGATTCTGGTGGAGTATGTTTATGGTATAAGATTGCAAACATGACTAATTACAGAGATGGTCATGGTAAATGGGATCTGAGGAGGTTTGTAGAAACTCAGTAAGAGTTACTTTCAGTTTTGCTACCCCATTAATTGTTTCACAAGACTCCAGAAATGTGTGGTATTTGCTAATAGTGAGTTTTGTTAATCCCTGCAGATTTCTGCTTTGTATTGTCAGATAGCTTTTTTTTTGGTTAGGTTATAGAATGAGTTTAATCTGTTTGTGTAGGCAAGAGTTTGCTACTGTTTCCAGACAGATGATGCTTGACCAAATAGTTTCATAACAGATTTCATTTCTGACATTACCCATACATTTCATTTGAGCTTTAGAAGCTTATAAATAAGGAGAAAACAGGTATTTTGTAGATATTAGACTAGTTGAGATAGTTTTTACTGCTATCTTCTATATGTAGATTATTGAGTATAAGACACCAGTCTGAGCTGATGAGGTGGGTTCTAAACTTGAAAACGTTTGTTCCATATTTTGATTAGAATGAAACTTTCTTCAGTGGAGGGATGACAATGAAACAAAGCAGAGAAAAGCTAATGGAAAGCGCTTGCTAAAGGTGCAGGGGAATAACTACTGAGGTCATTTTATGTACAATTTTTTAAATAATTTTAAGGTTAGGGCTGTTATGTTCTTGCACTATTTGGATGAGTCCTTGATCTGCTAAAATTTTATTAACACTTTTCTTTTGGTTACCTAGTACACTGACTTAAAGGTTATCAAGGAGAAGGATAGTGTTATAAGCCAAAGAGGCCTGTAAAAGTTGTAGGATAAGAGTCTCAGATTTATTGCCGTTATTGGTGGAGGGATGTATGCTACAGCAAGGTGGCAGTAGTTACCATTGTTCCATTATTCATAAGGGGTTTTAATCATGATCTTGTTACGTTTGGAACCTTTAAGGTGTGGCTTTCGCACATGTATTAGTGGAGGTTGAGTTCAGACTGAAGATGTTTTTAGTTTTTTTAGGTGTTTAGATTTTTGTGTTATTTAAACAGGAGTTTTCTTGACAGACTGCTACTGTCAATTTAATGATTAAGTTTATATAAAACAGAGTATTTAGACTTTAAGTATGTGAGGTATATTTTTGATTTAATTATAAAGGAGAGATAAAACATTGCAGTGTGAGATTTGAATGTTATTAATATGATTGTAGTGCGTTTGGTGGTATTTATTGTTTAGGAGTAATTTAAATGAGTGTAGTACTGATGTGGTAATTCCATATCTGCAGTATGTTAGAAATCTTTGCCAGTACTGAGCAATCGTTAAGATATAATTATTGTAAATTAAGTAAGAGGAGATAAAGTAGGAAAAACTGAGGATAGAGGAAGGGGAGTGATGTAAATGGGCAGTTGTGACAGACAGAGAGAGACTGGATAAACTGATGTTAACCAATGAGATGTTTGCGGTGAGGTATGGAGAGCTGTAAAGGAAGTGATTTGTGGCTGGTTGGCGATGTTTACCAAAAATGAGTTGGATGAGCTCCTGAGGAGTGCTTCTAATTCAATAAATAGCCCTAAAACTGTGAGTGCAAAGTTGAGGCAACTGAGAAAAGCCTTAACAAGTATTTGACTTAGAATGTTGAGTAGTACCAATGGAGTACTGTAATCCCGTATTGTAAGATCACAACGAAATACAAGGAGGAAAAGGGGAGACTCTTTCCAGAAGATATTATAAGTAAACTATTGTCCTGACCTCACTTTCAAAATCAAAGTTTATCTGTACTCTACAATAAAAGTTGAAAATCATTTTTCTTTTAGGCTATATAGGATAATCAGTCAACTAAAATAAAATTCTTATTTTTAACAGTGATATGAAAAGAGAAGTGTTTCCTTATTTTCTTTTTCTACAAACATTTTGAATAGATGAGCAGAAGACATTTACCTGATGAGAATTATTTACTGTGAGCTCACAGAGTAACTGGTTTCAAGAAACAGCAAGGACTGGGGGCTGAGGAGCACTGGAGAAAATACAAGGGAATGAATATTCAGAGGGGAAGAACCAGAAGAGGGTTGTTATTATCCAGTCTATTTAGTGTATCCTTATATAAAACCTCCGGAATTATTTACAAATGTCCCTCTGACTGATATGAGGTGAGGAATTTCACATGTTGGCTACTTTGAGAGTATTCAACATCCCATTAAATAATCATAGGTCACTGACTATGACTGTTTGAAAGTTGCTATTGATATCATTAGCTATGAGTAGAAAACCTATGGAACCCCCCCCCCGCCACTTGACTTTACAAGGGGGTCACAAAATATGCTGTCTGCTTATTGTTCAGCATTCTCACTTTGTTGAATGAGGAGTTATGCAAGTGTTCCAGTGGCAAAGTAAAAATATATGGCCACTTGCCCAAAGATGTGCACTGCAGTCTGCTAAAAGACTTTTCCTCATTAGCATGTATGCCAAGATTTAAGGACCTTTTTTATTTGTTTGTTCAGGCAGTTTTGGTATAGAACTTCTTTAAATGGGTAAATAGAAGACCTTTTCCTGAGGAGAACTCCTTAATGTTTCAGTCCATCTCATTTAACTCTGGTATGACTAGATACATTAATTGGAGATATGGTGGCCTTTAAGGGACATCTACTGGACTTTCTGAGACCAAAGAATGATTGTTCAGTTGCTATGCATTTCAGATTACATCAACTGAGCCCTAAATTGAACAAATCTCTTCCAGTCCTTCCAATGAGATTAATAAAATCCAGCAAATTACCTCTAACTGCTAGAAAACCATACTGGATTTAATGGCTATGTATATGCCTAAGATCTTGTATTTGGAGCAGGAAGTGACTAAATATGATGACCTATCAAGAGACATAAGTACAAATGAATTTTCTATTCAGTCAAAATACTGTGGTTGTCCGGAAGAAAGACAGTCCAGAAAACAATGAGAGACAAAGTGCTTTCCAGTTATGTCACACTGCAAATGTAAACTAGTGAATGTGCTTTAATTTTGCATTTTTTGTTTTCATTTACTTTGTTTATTTCTCATTCAGTTCCCTTTCTTCAGCTGGTAATTGGTAGTCTGGTCAGTACTTTTGCAATGAGCGTGTGAAGATCAATAACCCAGTTAATATGTGAACTGAATAACATACCAAACTGTTGAAGTAATAGGTACTACTGAGTTCAGAAGAAATGTATTCTTGTAATGTCTTTCCAAAAATTATTATAGAGACTAAAATCTTATACATTCAGGGTTCATAAACTACACCTAACTTGTCTAACTATTCTTATGTTTTATATATATATATATATATATATATATATATATATATATATATATATATATAAAACTTAAATTATTTAAATAAAATGTCCTTAAAATGTTTTGGAACTCTTCTTCCATGTCTTCAATCATATATCCGACACTAATCCTGCACACAATCATTTTGTTTCCAAATGTTTATTCTTACTTTAATAAGAATAGAACTTAGATCTCAAGAACATCCCACTGGGTTGCTCTTTCTGTTCTTTCATAGCTTCTTATTCTTTTCAAGTTTGATCTTTTGCATTAGTGCTGATCCAAAACAGAAGAAAAACTTTTGGTTGAAAATACAGACCTTATTTATTTTCAAATAACAAGCTAAACCATGCAGATAAGTTCACAGACTGTGCAATGCCACATTTCAAAACAGCATGTAAGCAGGCAGGGCTAGCTACCCAGCGGTGTAAACCTTGGCTTGAGATGATTGTCACTGTTGAAGTGACACCCCGACCCCATGTGCAAAAATGTGAAAAAGGAGCTGAGGATGGATGGATGGATGGATGGATGGATGTAAGCAGGCAAAAAGGCTATATGCTATACTGATAGCAAAGGTTAAGTCTGGGTGTATAACATATGTCATTATTTCTACTGGAAAATCTGCTTTATACCTTGTTTTAATTAGAACACAATCTCACTGAGTGGAATAGGATAAAATGAGTGAGAATTCCTGGCTTTTTGCTATATTCACTTCTGCAGTAAAGAATTCAGTAAACTTTTACTACCTGCATTAAGATCAGATGCCCTTCACTTTACTTCAAAAGCCGATTATTTTAAATGATCACCTTCAAGCAATTTGGTCATACCATTAATTTTGTATTTGCAGTTTGTACCATGTTTTCTGTTTTGTATATATTAGAGACCTCTTAAGCTTGCACAATGTTTCTTAAACAAATGGCATAGTTTCCATCTCCTTTTATTAATGTATTTATTTGCTTACTTATTTTTGCTGTTGGTTTTGTTTCTTGTAATTTAAACTTCAGACATTGCTACTTTACTAGTACAAGATCTGAGCCCCAGGCTGTTTAAAAGTGTTTACTTATACATTCCACTGACGTCATAAAACTCATTTGGTTGCTTGTTTCCTTGTCCAGACTGGTAGATGAGGGGCTAGATCCACTGACATGCATGTTGGAACCTTGACAGCACCTGCAGATGACCTATTTTGAGTAATAGGTCTGACCATCAGGTGGCAGCTAGGTAGATAAAACTGAAATATACAGACACTGTCTTTCATATTTCACATCTCATCGTGATGGAAAACTGTATCCTAATGTGGGAATGCTGTCTGCGGAGACCAGGGAGTTAGTCCTAAATGCATGCATCTATGTGTACCTAATCAAAATGGTGATAGCAGCTGTACACAGTAAAATTAGCAAGATGCTAACATCACAACAGGATCAGCCTTGCATGCAATGCATGTTCTGCATATAGACTAGCCTAGTGAAGTTAAGGCAGGCTAGCAAATCTGATCCAGCTATATAACAGGCAAGCAGTACCACATACCCACATGGACACAATATGAGTGCAATAAAAGAAAAGGGCTAACATTTACTGATGAGGAATGCTAATGCCAGGTAGAACATGGGGAATGAAAAAATCCTTGTTGTGTCAAGAAGTCCAGATGGTAAGGCTGGTAAGGAGGGAAACCCATTCTAAAATGGTAGCTGTGAGAGCTGGTCCAGATTCCTTGCATATAAATGTATATAAGCCTCCGATATATAATGCCTGAGAACAGGCAGCATGACTCTTTATTGCTTTTCCCTGATTGTGTTCATCACTGGTGCTACTTTTTGAGCTTTGTTAGTGTTTAACTACAATAAAACTGTGAACATTTGGTTTAGACTGTGTAATCTGATAGTGAATCTGAGCTTTTGGATGCGGTTTCTTCCAAATGTGCCTGCTTTTTATGGGTTCATCAGCATTACCCTAAATTACAGACCTTTGAAAAATAAATATTACTTGATAATTGTATAGTATTTTTAATTAACATTAGCTTTGAAGTTTTAATATGTCTGCTGAACTTTATTTGGTGAACAGTCCCTTAATCTTCTATTCTTTCCAGTAATATGTGTTTTATTTATTTGTACATTATTCTATGCACTTATTTATTTTACTTCAACTTTTTAATCATGATTTTATGTGATACTGACTGGCAGAATATATGCTCACAAGTTATTGATTTATATGGTTGCTTTTAAACTCAGAATGACTAAAATGCCATAAATTTTGTTTTAATGATTTCCTTTTAAATATGACCTGAGTTGGTACTTTTCATCTTGTAAGGTTATTGTTGGTAATGTCCTTCTTTGAATTGGATTTTGTGGTGTGGGATTTTAGTATTAAGTCTTCATTTAATGCAATACACATTTATTAGAGGAAAATGCATTTACTGTACAAAGCTATAAACGAGCCATTGTTATTCAATCCTTTGTGACTACAGCATAGCAAAGAAGCATACAGTACAAGGTCATAAAACAAATTATAATTGTTTCTGTATGTGACACAAGCCAGAAGGAGAATTTTCACTTTGACTGCAACCAGGCTGCCAAATTTTCTAACTTTTGAACATCAAGAATAAAGCCAGTGTGATCTGTTCATGTCTAATTTAGATATTTATATTGAGTTTGTAAAGCATTCTATTAATCTATGACAATTATCTATCTATCTATCTATCTATCTATCTATCTATCTATCTATCTATCTATCTATCTATCTATCTATCTATTTATCTATCTATCTATCTATCTATCTATCTATCTATCTATCTATCTATTTATCTATCTATCCATCCATCTATCTATCTGTCTATCCATCTGTCTATCCATCTATCATCTATTTATGTATCTACATATCTAACTTTGCTTATGAGGGTAGGGCACTGATTAAATGGAGCCTTCTCAGACCCAGTCAGAGAGTGTACTTTTAGAAGAAAAACAAGAACATTCGAAAGGTACATAGACAGGCTTAGCATACACAGCATGTATTTTCAAACTGAAATAACCAAATAAATTGTAGCTATACATATTTTCATTTTACAGTTTAAGAAATGAAAAATTATAATTTTTTAGTATGCAGTGATGAGTGGAATATATATCTAAGTGATATTTCAGAAACATTCTTAAAATGTTGAAGTTTGCTATCAGGTTTGAGAAGATAAAAGAGAGACAAGTTAATAGTGTTGAAAAAACACAGTAATAGAAGGTAGTAACAGGAGGGATGCGATGTTACAGAGAATTAAAGGGAGATGGGGATGAAAGAAATATAAGGACTGAAGTATAGGGTCATAGGTTCATAGGTGTTTACTAGGCTAATGATCACAAGGGCCTTTTTAATCCTAGCCATGCATGCCAAATCTGTGACAAGTTCTGACACCCTTGATAGGTGTAAGCATGGCCCTGGAAGATGAACCATTTACAGGTTACCTGTTTGCATTAGAGACATAGGTGCCAAACCAGGGATGAAATTCCAGTTTCCCATCCAATTGTCCAAGTTGCACTTGAATTGGGTTAGGGAGGAACTCTGCTTCACATGGATGGGGAGCCTGTTCCATAGACAGGATAGTCTCTGGGATACATACCTATCTCTCCAGCATGTTCTATTTATATCACAGCCAAGGTTTAAGTCTTTAGAATGGGTAATTCTGGTACTGTTTGTTTTGTGGATATGTAGGAGGTCCATCAGATTGGGGTCTGACAATACCCTGTATGCCAGGTATAGATCTCCCCTCAAAAGCTTGTAGGAGACAGAATACAGGAATAGAGCCTTGATGTGGTCAGCACAGGATATATTACTTATGCCTTGTATTCTTTTAGTGAGGAACCTCTGTGGATGCTCCAGTTGTTGGATATGCCTGGTTAGGTACATACCAAAGGGGGCATTGTACTCAATGATAAGTCTGATGAATGCCGAATACAGTGGAACAATAACTTCCTTGGACTTAGATGCCATACCTTTGTTTATAAGTTGTGCAACATAGAATGATTTCCTCACCACTATATACATGTGGTGATCAAAGTCTAGATTACTATCTATGAGTGTCCCTAAATCCCTGACTACTGGGTCAACTCTAAGGGGTGTGTTGTCAATATGATAGTTACCAGGAATACTATTATGCATTTCTTGACATGTAGTTTTAGTCCATGACTCTGACAACAGTTGTTTGTCTGTGTCAACCTCTCCTGGAGAACATTTGTGTTGGTATGAGATTCAATGATAGCTCCTAATTTACAATCATCTACAAATTTAGTCAGCCAGAGACCACTGACATTGTCTTTGACTTCTGAGAAGTAAATGCCAAAAAGGAGTGGTCCAAGGACTGATCCCTGAGGGATTCCACTTGTGACTGGCCCACAGGACATCAAAGGCAGATGGAAGGAATGCTTCCTGCAGCTTCTAAATGAAGAAAACCCCACATAAGCGGTACTGACCTAGACACAGCCTACCATGAGAGAAGAAGAGGAGCCCACCCTAGAAGAAGTAAGCATAGCACTAAGGAAAAATGAAGTCAGGGGAAGCAGCAGGCTCAGATGAGGTCACAGCAGATATGATAAAGATGCTCGGTGAGATAGGGGAGAAATGGCTCCTGAGTGTATTCATAGCAGTTTGGAGAGAAAAGGGTATTTAGATGATTTGAGAATAAGCATACTCATGCCAGTGTACCGGAACAAAGGAGACATCCACAGCTGTGGGCAGTACAGAAGTATCAAACTCCTATCACATTGCAAGAAAGTCCTGGAGATGGCGATTGATAAATGGATATGCAGAGTAGTAGAAAGGAAATGGGAGATGAGCATTCAAATTCAGATCAGGATGCAGCACAACTGACCCAATGTTTGCAGTGATACAGATAGTTGAGAAGAAGCTAGAGATGAGGAAAGAGTCCAACTGGGCATTCCTAGACTTGGAGAAAGCATATGACAAGGTCCCAAGAAAACTGATTTGGCAGTACTACTGTGGTCCGAAGTCCCAGAAACATTGGTAGAATTAGTGCAGGTCATGTAAAAGAACCCAACGACTCAAGTACAAGCAGTGTTTGGTCTCACAGAGGGGTTCCCAGTGCGAATAGGTGTACATCAGGGTTCAGCTTTGAGCCCACTGCCGTTCATACTGGTGATGGACTATATTAGCAAACAGGTTGGAAGGGAAATATCAAAAAATTTGCTGTATGCAGACGATGTGGAATTATAAGCATACTCTGAGCAAGAACTTCAGCAAAGAATAGGGGAATGGAATGCAAACCTGAAGGCACATGGGATGAAACTAAGTACAGATATGACAATGGTAATGTCAGGAAACTGGGGAAATCAGAAGAAGAAGATGAGAACTGAGATAGAAGAGAATACACTGGAACATGTTAACATCTTCAAGTATGTGGGAGGGGTGGTTGAGGAGAAGGCAAGTCTGAATGAAGAGGTCAGAGCTAGAATGTGAGGTGCTGCAGCCAGCTAGCATAAAGTATCAGGTTTAGTGTATGACAGAAGAATGCCAAAGAAACTGAAAAGTAAGGTATACAAAACAGTGGTGCAACAAGTACTACTGTATGGTACAGAAACCTGGGCAGTAAAGGCAGAGCAGATGACGAAACTAGAGGTGATGGAAATTAAGTGCCTGAGATGCACACTGTGGGACAGACAAAGAAATGAGGGCATATGAGCAGAAGGCAATGTAGCTGCAACTGTAGAAGGTCAAAGAGAGTAGATTATGGTGGTCTGGACATGTGCAGAAAAGCTGAAGACATTGTGGTGAAGAAGATTTGGGACAGGTAAGAAGAAGGTAAGGGGAAACGAGGGCATCCAGCAAAGAGATGGCTGGATTGTGTGAGAGAAAATTTGCTATAGGTAAGAGTGTTAAAGAAGTCAGGACTGTAGCATTGAACTGAGAGAGATGATGAGAGTTAACATGGCACCCTGACCCTATGTAGAAAAATGCGTAAAAGGGGGTTGATGAGAATGATGATGATCTAAGTTGGTGCCTTAGGGCAACGAACTGACAAATAAAAAGAAAGAGATATGTTTCTAGACTGAATTTTATATAGTAGTTTATAAGGAAGTGAGCCCAGAGATAGGAAGAGGAAGAGGAAAGGGCAGCCTTGGGGAACACCTAATTTTTGGGGAAGAGGATGGAAAGTTATGAACTGATTTTTACAAGAAGCACTTATCTGGTAGGTAGTATCTGAATGAATCTGAGGCTTTTGGACATAAACCAGCAGCTCACCAGACATTGAGAAGAATTAAAGGATTTTCTTGATTAAAAGCTTTTCTCTGATGTATAAATATGGACTAAGTCAGGGTGGCTTTCTTCACATTGACAAGAATGTCATCCATTAGGACCCATAAGACAGTAATGGTGCTTCTCCTTGTCCATGTGTCATGTTATGTCTGGAGAGGAGTATGCATTTTTTAATATATTTAAGATGTTGTGCTTAAATATGCATTTCCAAAGTTTTGTCTAGAGAGGGAAAGATAGAGATAACCAAGACATCAGAGCAGTAGATTGGGTTAGAAACCTTCTGTATGGAGCTATTTTGGTAATGTATTCAAACTGTTGCAATTGCGTTGGAAATGTGTTTTGAGACAGTGCTAGGCTAAATATGTGCTACAATGGGATGTTTATGTACTCTTTACAGAGAGATACAAGTCAAAGATTCAGGTCATTAATTCCTACTGGGGTTTCAGGTGGAATTTGATTGAGCAGTTCCTCAAGTTCCTCTTTTTCATATGACAAAGGTAGAGTGGAACTATAATTAGGCGCTGAGACTGAGTCTGGTGGGGTGTGTTTATGCTAGTGGAATAAGACGGTGAATATGATTAACTGAAGAGATTGTGAGGGTAAATGGGACCCGAGGAGGTTTGAGGAAAGTTCTTTGAAGAGTTACTTTTAGTTTTGCTATCCCATTAATTGCTTTACAAGATTTCAGAAATGCTTGGGATTTGCTAATAGTGAATTTTGTTAACACCCCAGGGATTCCACCTCTGTCCCTCTTGGATAGGGGCAAGAGGTGCTGATTTTAGTGTTTGCTTGAACCAGACACCCTTGGGAACACGGGTTAAACATGGCTTGGCCTGTAAGGGCCCTTGGGCCGTTAGCCTAGTAACCTCCTAAAATCCTATGATCCTACAGATTTCTGCTTTATATTGTCAGAGAACTTTTTTTTGGTTAGGTTATAGAATTAATTTAATCTTTCTCTGTAGGCAAGAGTTTGGTACTGTTTCCAGACAGATAAGACTTGACCAAATAGTTTAATAACAGTTTAATTTCTGGCATTACCCATAGGTTTGCTTTAAGCTTTAGGAGCTTAGAAATAATGGAGAAGTGTGTATTTTGTAGATATTTGTCTATCTGAGATAGTTTTTATTGATATCTTATATATGCAGATCATTGAGTATTAGAGATCAGCCTGAGCTGATGCTGTGGGTTCTAACCTTGAAAAAGTTTGTTCCGTATTTTGATCAGAATGAAACTTTTTTCAGTGGAGGAATGACAATGAAACAAGGCAGAAAAAAGCTGCTGGGCAGCACTTGCTAAAGGTGTAGGGGAATAACTACTGAGGTCATTTTATGTACAATTTTTTAAATAATTTTAAGGTTAATGCTGTTATGTTTTTGCACTATTTGGATGAGTCCTTGTTCTGCTAAAATTTAATTGTCATTTTTCTTTTGGTTACCTAGTACACTGACTTAAAAGTTATCAAGGAGAAGGATAGTGTTATAAGCCAAAGAGGCTTATAAAAGTTGTAGGATAAGAGTCTCAGATTTATTGCCGTTATTGGTGGAGGGATGTATGCCACAGCAAGGTGGCAGTAGTTACCATTGTTTCATTATTCATAAGGGGTTTTAATCATGATCTTGTTATGTTTTTGATTTAGATTGCAATGGAGAGATAAAGCACTGCAGTGTGGGATTTGAATGTTATTAATATCATTGTAATGAGGTTGGTGGCATTTATTATTTAGGAGCAATTTTAAATTACCATACTTGTAATACTGATAGGGCAATTGCATATATACAGTGTTTTAGAAATATTTGCCAATAATGAGCAATCTTTAAGATAAAGTTATTGTAAATTAAATAAGAAGAGATAAAGTAGGAAAAACTGAGGATAAGGGAGGGGGGGTTGATGTAAATGGACAGTGGTTACAGACAGACAAAGAGAGAGAGAGAGACTGGTTAAACTAAAGTTAACCAATGAGATGTTTGGGGTGAGGTATGGAGAGCTGTAAAGAAAGTGATTTGTGGGTGGCTGGCAATGCTTACCAAAAAAGTGAGTTAGATGAGCTCCTGAGGAGTGCTTCTAATTCAATAAGCAGCCCTACAATTGTGAGTGCAAAGTTAGACTTAACTGAAAAAAAGTCTTAACAAGTGTTTATCCCAGAATGTTGACTAGTACTGATGGAGTACTGTAATCCTGTTTTGTAATATCACAAAGAAATACAAAAAGAAAAAAGAAGGAGACTCTTTTCAGCAGATATTATTAATAAATGATTGTTCTGAACTCACTTTCAAAAACAAAGTTCATCTGTACACTACAACATGAGTTGAAAATCCTTTTGATTTTGAACTATATAGGATAAACAATCAACTAAAATTAAGCTTCTTATTTTCAACAGTGATATGAAAAGATGTGTAGCCTTATTTTTTTTTTGTGCAAACATTTTGAATAGATGAACAGAAAAGATTAACCGAATGAGAATTCATTACCGTTGAGCTCACAGATGAACTGGTTTCAAGAAACTAAAACTTGAAACAAACCACTGACAAGAGACTTCAGACGGCACAAAGAGATATTTAATGTTAAGCGCTTTTCGTTTGATAAATTAAACAAACTTCATCAGACATACTAAAAATCTTATGAACAGTCTTATATAGAGTAGCAATTAACCAATCATTTCATCTGATGCACATATTAAATGAGCTAATTTAAAAACTTAAAAGAACTTTTTAAAGAAATAGACACATTGACAAAAGCTCCACTCTCTCTCTATTAAACATAGACATATAAAGGTTCAAGCACAGTATAACCAAAACTGTACTACTAATATTACAACTAAATACAATTAATATTATGTATATGAACATTAAACATAATCATAAATACTGTCAAAAAATAATAATGAAAAAAATAATAAGAAAATATAATGGTAAAAAATATATATGTATAAATATGTAATGAAACAATTTGAGTTTAAAAGTAAAAAAGAAAATCAAAAGTAAAATACCAATTACGGGTCATCTTGTCAAACTTTTGATTTTTAAAATACTACTAATAGAGCAACCCTCATTCAAACCAGGTGAGTTATATGCATTCAACCTAATCTGCCATATGAGCTCAAGTTCTTCTAATCTAAGTGGATCAGGACCACCTCGAGGGTTATAAGAAACTTGGTCTATCACTATAAACTTAAAACAGTGGTTGGGAAATTGGACTATGTGTTTAGCTAATGCATTATCAAGTTTATGCTTTTTAATGGCATACATATGCTCATACATACGGTCATATGTCTATGTTTAATAGAGAGAGAGTGGAGCTTTTGTCAATGTGTCTATTTCTTTAAAAAGTTCTTTGCTACTATTATATTGCTACTCTATATAAGACTGTTCATAAGATTTTTAGTATGTCTGATGAAGTTTGTTTAATTTATCAAACGAAAAGCGCTTAACATTAAATATCTCTTTGTGCCGTCTGAAGTCTCTTGTCAGTGGTTTGTTTCAAGTTTTAGTTTGTTTTTCACTGTTTGGACTTATTGTTTTTTTACATGGCGTCTGGTTTAGAGTCGGAGGACAGTGGCACGCTTTTTACAAGCACTCCTGAAATTTTAAAGAATGGAGACAAGTCGAGTGACTTGGTACCGTTGAAGGCTCCGGATACGGAGAATAAGAATTTTAAGTTTTTAATTTCGCGCTTAGATTGTCTTATGGCGCGTTTGGATAATCTTGAACGTCATTATGATGTGCAAAAAGCACCGCTCTCACATTTTCCTTGTTTAGCTGGTGGAAACACTGCGGTTGAAGCAGTTCGTGTTGCCGGTCAAGGATTACCACCTGGTTCTTCATCTTTTAACATCCCATGCGGGCAGAGGAGTATTCCGGCTAGCGAAGTAGATGGATCCACCCAACAACAGGCTCTGGCAGGCTGTAATAACAGCGGGGATAGTCGTGGCAACAATGGAACCCCTAATACTTCTACGAATCCAGCAGTAGCTTCACTTCTCAATCCTGCTTTAGGATTACTGGCAACCGAAGCAGCACTATCTAACATGGTAAAAGATGGTCCTTCTTTCAATATCAATAACTGGTTGGCTTATAACTTCTCTTTTGGTTTAACAACAAATTACTTGCCACAACGTAGTTCAGTTAATGACAGTGAGCAATTGGGTATTTCAGCTAACCTTAAGGAATTGGATAAATTATCAGTGAAACTTAGGAAAACACAACTGGACATTTCTTATTTCCAGGAATGCCTCAAGCATAAAATTGTACCAAAAGGCTTGAGACATTTCCCATTTCCTACGGGCTTAGAGGCTAATTCTCCTTTTCATAAGGAGTTACTGGCTTTGTTTGACCGTCAAGGTCTGGAACTACTTGAATTTATGTCTAAACATTTTTTTTGGTTTATCAAAGGTGAAGTTTTTCAAGGTTTGTAGTAAGAGGTGATGATTGACCATGTCAAAGGCGATTTAGGATAAGAGATAGGTACTACTTGTGGCATGAGCGAAAAACCATGTTGGGTTTTGGGAAAAGATTGTTTAGTGTGTAATGATAAGAAGTTGTTTGTGAGCACATCTTTCCATTAATTTTGCAATAGGATAGTTAGAGGTTTCTGGAGAGGAACCCTTGTGAGAGGGATGACATAAATTTTTTCCAGAGAGGATTATATGCCTTATATAGTCCTATTAATTAAAAGATAGAATGGGGTAAGCTATAACATCTGATGCTATTTGTAGGTATTTGTTTTTAGTTCTGATATAGGAGGTGGGTATTGGCTGGAGGTTAAGGAGAAGGGAAGGTGCAGTAGTAGTGAGTGTAGTGGTGGGGAAGGGGGAAGAAGTAGGTAGCTGACTGGCTAGACTGGGTCTCGGTCTGGAAAAAAAAAGTTGAAAGTGTTGGCTATTTCACAGATCTTTACCAATAAGTTTCTGGGGTTGGGGTAGGAGGACTTCCCAGAATAAAGGAGTTTATTGAAACCTGCCCAAAACTTGGAAGACAAAAGTAGTTCTTTTTTTATCGAGTGTCTGACTTAGTAGTTGTTTCTGAGAGCTCCTGAAATTTAAATGCGGTCTAGGGGTGCTTTGTGGTTCTCACTTGTCCCAAGCTTGGTTTCCTTATTTCTAACATGTCTATATGGGGGAGGATTAGTTTTATGTTTTTTTGTGTTTATGTGAAAAAGTGGTCACTGAGGGTCTGAGGAGAAGGGTGGGTCCTACTGGTATAGTTGGTATTATCTGGTAGTTATCCAGTCTATGGTGCTGTTTTTGATTAGAGTTTCCAAGTCAGTGTTGGAAGTGATGGTTTGTTTGGGAGAAGCCATATGTAAGTTAATGAGGATTCATCTGGTCAGAGAGAGAACTTGGCCCAGTCTATTAAAAAGTCACCAGTATAATTGTTTTTGTGTGGTAGTTCATAGTTAGCCAAGATAAGGTTATTTCAAGTATCAGGTGGGAGAATCTTCTTCATCCCTAGTGGAAGGTTTGAGCCAGGTTTCAGTTAGACACATAATGTCTGGTGTGAACTTGTAAACATTTGCTTCTTTAGATGAGAATTAGAAGAGAGATAGAGAGAGTTTAGAGCTATAGAGATGGGGTATTTAATGTATTCTGGGTTGGGGTGTGGGGTTAGGGTAGGGGAGAGTGAATATCACCGCCCTTGGCAATGCATTTTTCAGAGTATCAATCAATTTAGTTTTATATTATTTTTAGGCTATATTTTTTTGTTTGTGTTTTGGGTGATCGAATAGCTTATTATAACATTTAGTAGTGAATGTAAAGTTAGAAGGAGAAGAAGGATTAGTGGGAGGATTTGGGAGGATT
This sequence comes from Protopterus annectens, assembly GCF_019279795.1. Classification (NCBI taxonomy): domain Eukaryota; kingdom Metazoa; phylum Chordata; order Ceratodontiformes; family Protopteridae; genus Protopterus; species Protopterus annectens. The sequence goes on from NC_056732.1 coordinate 529,015,042, forward strand.
TGGTGAGAGAGGAGAGACCATTGGGAACATGAATACCTGGAGAGTTAGGTTTCATATCTGGAGAAGAAGTAGATAAGTAAAAAAGTAGAGGCATAGTTGTGATAGTTTTTTTTTAGATTGCCCATTGTTCTGAAGAAAAAAAGGCTTAAGGTGGGGAGGGATAAGGTAGACCTGCTGAGATATTGGAGCAGGAGTGATGGGTTTCTAACTAGAATAAAATGTAGATGTACAGGGGAATGTGGGATGTGGGATTAGGGGGTGGGTGGGGGGAGGAAGCCCGAGAAGAAGCGAGGCTAAGACTGAGGGGGATCTTCACAGGAGTTTGCAGGGTCTTAAGACCTGCTGCGTGTAGTAGTATGGAGGCTTTTTTTTAAGGTTGAAGTGTTTCCTCTCTGAGAACCCTAGTGTTTGGTGAATAGTTGGCAAGTTACAAAAACATTACTCACTATTGGTCGATAACTTAACCAAACTGGTGTGTGAATTAGATGAAAAGATCAAACTTGATGCCGAATTTTTTCGGTATAAATACGAATATAACAGGATCTTTTCTGGCATTGACCAATATTTAAATAAGCTGAAGTGTAATAAGGTTAAAAAACTTGACAGAGATATCAAAGCATACAATGATGGAACAGCATACCCTCGACCTTCTTCAGCACAAGTTTGGCAAGGGTCCACCAGTCCAGTTCATCTTGGTTTTGGTAAAGGAAATGCTTTATCTAACAAAGTGAACAACCATGTTGTGGACAATGCATCTCCTGACATTATTAATTTAGATGAGACTACTCAATTTATGTCTGGTAGAAACGATTTAACACAACATGGTAACAAGTCTGGACACTACAATTTAAGATCTAACGACCCTAATTTTTTAGGAGCAAGACAAAAACAACAAACAGGACATTTCAACCAGAAGAAGAAGAAGCAGAAGTACAATTAATTTGTGATGTTTGTCCTGGTCCTAATGTATTAGATAACTCTGTTGTCTTGCCTTTAGCAGTAGTTACACATGTTCCTAATACATCTTCAGTTTCTGACAGTGTTAATGTGTTGACAAACCCTGTTGAAACTGTAGTTAACCACTTGCCAGCTGAAGAAGTTTCAGCTTCAGTATTTAACAGTCCTATTATACTTAACAATTCAAGTGGCGATTTTAAAGTGTACAACTTTTCTTCAGTTGATATTTCACCAGACCTGATTGAGTTACTTTCTAAAGGGAATACGTATGTACCACCTTTGAAACTTGATGTTGTTAAAACAATTATTGACTTAAAATTATTCACTAGAAAACTTAATCTTAATTTAATGATGGGAAATATGGCTTCGGTTGACATCAATAATTTTAGGATTCCTAGCACTTATAACCCCCCACTACATCCCCTATTACAAATTTTCGAGCTTGTTTGTGAACTTGATATACGTAACAGTGCTCGGTCTTGGCAGCTTAAGGGACTTCATGGCAATAAGTCTTCAAAAGAAAGGGAATGCCTTGATTTTATAAAACTGAATGACATTAGGCTGTGTAAATCAGACAAAGGGGGTGGTGTAGTCATATTTGATAAGTTTGACTACAACGAAAGGATGTTTCAGCTATTGAATTCACCTTCCTATATTGAGAGTTCACTATCAGAAACTAATAAAGCTTACCAAATAACTAAGAATGCTATTGAGGATATGATCATTGAGGGCAGAATAACTCAGAGTATATACAACTTTATGTCTACTTCCTACCCGAAATTTCCTTGTTTATTTGGTATTCCTAAGATCCACAAAGATCTTAGAAACCCCCCAATGCGCCCTTTAGTCGATGGTAGAGGATCTCCTACTTACCCATGTGCCAAGGTTGTTGACTCTATTTTACAAAAATATTTGGTTAACTTGAAACAAATCTGTAAGGATTCATGGATGTTTCTAAATAGAGTCAACCAACTAGAGTTCAATCCTAGATATAATTTTTTAACTATCGACGTAAAGGACCTTTATACATGTATTCCACATGACATAGCTGTAGAATGGGTTGCTGAAATGTTAAAACTTCAGGGTTGTACTAAAAATGAGTTAAATTTAGTTCAAGAATTATTGGACATAATTCTTGACAACAACTATTTCATGTTTGAAGGGAATTTTTACCTTCAAAAAGTTGGTGTGGCTATGGGTTCCCCATGTGGGGCAAGTGTAGCCAATATGGTTATGGCCCACTGGGAACACCTGTTTGTCACCAACAACTGTGTTTTCAATGACCAGCTAATATTTTATACCCGTTATTTGGACGATATTTTTATTCTGTTGGATGGCGACAGTTCTACTAGTGAGTTGGTTGTGGAGTATTTCAACTCAACCACTAATTTTTTGAAGTTTAAATACACTTTTAATGCAGATTCTATTTCTTATCTTGATGTTTTTCTATCTAAAGACTATTCTGTTCAAAAACTTACAGCTTCTGTTTTCAGAAAGAATACATATTGTAACTCACTGTTGCATTTTTCTAGTTGCCATCCATTGCACCAAAAACGGGCTATAATCAAGGGTCACCTTGTCAGGGCTGCCCGTATTATCACCCTAGACCATGATTTCCATGCTGAGTGTCTCTATATTAGAGGGATGTTTGTCCACCGTGGGTACCCTGACTACATGGTTGATGAAATCATTGATGAAGTAACAGTCAAACGTCAGAGTTACTTTTATAAACCTATACTGAATAACTCATTTAATACACCTAATAGGGCGGTCATCTCCCCGTTTATGTCACCTGAAGTATCCGACAACCCTCTAAAAAGAAATACTTTAGTTTCTACTTTTGTCACAACGTACAACCTTAATAGTAGAGACTGTTTCCAGATTTTGTTAAAAAATTGGGAAATTTTTAAGAATGACAATAGTGTCTACTTGAGTGTAGGTGAACGTCCTATGGTGACTTACAAAAGAGGTAAAAACCTCAAAGCCTATTATGAACATCACGTAAGAACTTCTGTTAGAACAGTGGGTATGTGTAAATGCCAGGCCTGCAATTACTGTTCTTATGTCACTGAATCCAACAGATTCTGTATTCACAATTTACAATACCATTTGAAGCTGAGAGTTAATTGTAACTTGAAAATGGTAGTCTATTTAGCTCAATGTCGGTCATGTTTGGCCTTCTATGTTGGTAAAACAGAAAGAAGGCTACGTGACCGTATGTATGAGCATATGTATGCCATTAAAAAGCATAAACTTGATAATGCATTAGCTAAACACATAGTCCAATTTCCCAACCACTGTTTTAAGTTTATAGTGATAGACCAAGTTTCTTATAATCCTCGAGGTGGTCCTGATCCACTTAGATTAGAAGAACTTGAGCTCATATGGCAGATTAGGTTGAATGCATATAACTCACCTGGTTTGAATGAGGGTTGCTCTATTAGTAGTATTTTAAAAATCAAAAGTTTGACAAGATGACCCGTAATTGGTATTTTACTTTTGATTTTCTTTTTTACTTTTACACTCAAATTGTTTCATTACATTTTTATACATATATATTTTTTACTATTATATTTTCTTATTATTTTTTTCATTATTATTTTTTGACAGTATTTATGATTATGTTTAATGTTCATATACATAATATTAATTGTATTTAGTTGTAATATTAGTAGTACAGTTTTGGTTATACTGTGCTTGAACCTTTATATGTCTATGTTTAATAGAGAGAGAGTGGAGCTTTTGTCAATGTGTCTATTTCTTTAAAAAGTTCTTTTAAGTTTTTAAATTAGCTCATTTAATATGTGCATCAGATGAAATGATTGGTTAATTGCTACTCTATATAAGACTGTTCATAAGATTTTTAGTATGTCTGATGAAGTTTGTTTAATTTATCAAACGAAAAGCGCTTAACATTAAATATCTCTTTGTGCCGTCTGAAGTCTCGTCAGTGGTTTGTTTCAAGTTTTAGTTTGTTTTTCGCTGTTTGGACTTATTGGTTTCAAGAAACAGCAGAGACTTCTTCTTTCAGCTTTTTCCCAGTTAGGGGTCGCAACAGTGGATCACCTGCCCACTCATGATTGGCAGTCGAGTTTTACAGTGTCACATTGCCAGCTGGTGCCCGACCTTCCACAAAAGGCACGCACATGCACTCACGCCTAGGGCCAGTTTAGAGTCTGCAATCCACCTACACATGTCTTTGGGATGTGGGAGGAAACCGGAGCACCTGGAGAAACCCACATGACCACAGGGAGGACATGCAGACTCTGTACAGAAGGCACCCCAGCTGAGGATCAAACCGGAGAACCTCTTGCTGTGAGATGACAACACTAACTACTGTACCATCATGGCTGCCCAAGAAACAGCAGAGACTGGGGGTTGAAAAAATACAGGGAAATAATATTCTGAAGGGAAGACTTAGAAGAAGTTTCTTATTATCCAATCTATACAGTGTTTCCTCACACAAAAACTCTGAAATGATATACAAATGTCCCTCTGACTGAAATGAGGTGAGGAATTCCATACTCTACTTTGAAAGATTCAATATCCCCTTAAATAATCATAGGTTACTCACTATGACTCACTGACAGTTAATATGGATATCATTAGCTATAACTAGAAAATCAATGGAAACCTCCCTTGCCACTTGACTTTACAAGGAGGTCACAAAATATTCTATCTGTCTATTTATCAGAGTTCTGTTGCTGTAGAATTAGGACTTATATAAGTACTGCAGTGGCAAAGTAGACATATAAGGCCACTTGCCCAAAGATGTACACTTTAGTCTGCTAGCAGACTTTTCTTCCTTAGCAGCCAGGCTTTAGGGACATTTTATTTGTTGGTTCACACAGTTTTGGTGTAATACTTTTTTAAATAGGTAAACAGCAGCCTTGTTCCGAGGAGATATGTTGAGTCCATCCCATTTAATTCTGGTATGACTAGATACATTTCTTGGAGATCTGGTGGCCTTTAAGGGAAATCTACTGAACTTTCTGGGACTGAGAACAATTGTTCAGCTGCTGTGTAATCCAGATTACATCGACTGAGCCCTGACTTGAACAATTCTCTTCAAATCCTACCAATGAGATTAATAAAATACACCACACTACTTCTAACTACCAGCAAACCGTATTGGAGTTATTGGCTATACATATGGCTAAGATCTTGTATTTGGAGCAGGAAGCCACCGACTTTGATGACCTATCGGGAGACAGAGGTGCAAATGAAATTCCTACTGAAGCAAAATTCTGCTGTTTTCTGGAAAACTGACAGTCCAAAAACTACAGAGAGAAAAAGTGTTCTTTACTCATAGGACACAGCAAATGTAAACTAGTGAATGCGCTTTAATTTTGCATTTCTGTTTTCCTTTTCTTTGTTGATTTCTCATTCATTTCTCTTTCTTAAGCTGGTAGCTGGTGGTCTGGTTAGCACTTCTGCAGTGAGCCTGTTAAGATCACTGTGATTTAAGGCTCAGGATCCAGGCCAGGTCTTGCAGTATGACTAGGTAATACAGGAATTTCATTTAAGCATGGGCAGATAGAGTGCTGAATGTGAAGAAAGGTAATTCTCCCTTGTGCAGTGACTGCTAGGGAGATCGTGGGAATGCTGTATAATTTGAAAGAGTGCCATTCCTATGAAAAGTCTGCAGTATATATAATTTCAGTGGGTTGTGAGCTTTTTTTTAAGACAGGCACCATGCTGTTGCTGTCACCATGTTTATTACCTGTACCTACCACCTGCCACTGTTTACTTGACCAAGCTGATATCAGAGAACACTGAGATGTGATGTTGTGTTGACCTCCAAGGCATTCAGTGTTATTCAATAAAACCAAACTCTCCTCAGCAAATATTTCTTCGTCAGCCCATTCTGCTGGTAACAGTTCATGCCATCTCACCTTGCTTGGGTTCCAGAGAATGTGATCCCCCCTAGGTAGTACTTTACTTTATCTTAAAACTGATTGACTCATTGTTTTGCAACATGATATTTTTAATTATTAAGACATCAGTGCTGTTAGGAGAATTACTTTAATGGCCATATCTGATGTTCATAGGATCATAGGATCATAGGAAGTTACTAGGCTATTGGCCCTGATGCCCCTACAAGCCTAGCCAAGAATTTAGCCCATGTTCCGACAAGTCAGCACCCAATGCCCCTGTCCAGCAAGGACGCAGGTGGAATTCCAGGGGTGTATTTTCTGTTTCCCATCCAGTTAACCAGGTTGTGCTTAAAAAAGGTTAATGAGGTACACTGCTTGATGTGGAGCAAGAGACTATTCCACAGAAGGGGGACTCTCTAGGACACAAATCTGTCCCGCCAACAAGTCCAATTAATGTCACAGACTAGGATGAGGTCACGCGTGTGGGTTACTCGAGTGGAGCTTGACTTGTGGATATGCAGCAGCCCCACCAAGGTGGGGTCTGAGATTGCTTTGTATGCCAGACAGAGTTCATCTCTGATTAGTCTGTATGAGACTGAGTAGAGGAACAGGGCCTTTAGCCTATCTGTGTAGGGTAGACATTTGAGGCCCTGTATTCTCCTGATGGGGAACCTCTGTGGTCTCTCCAGCTGCTGCATGTGCTTTGTGAGGTACATGACAAAAGGGGCATTAAACTCAATAATGGGTCTTATAAGAGAGTAATACAGGGATGTTATGACCACCTTGTCCTTGGATAAAATACCCTTACTAATGAGGTAGGCCATGTAGAAAGCTTTCCATACAATGGAGGCAATATGGTGGTCAAATGTCAGTTTGCTATCATCCTGGGTGTCCAAGTCCCTCATGACTGATTACATGCTTAGGACCTTGTTATTAATATGATAATTTGTGGGGATGTCACTATCCCCAAAAGGGATGATAATGTATTTTTTGGCATTTAGTTTGAGGCCATGTTTCTGGCACCAGTCATTTGTCTGTATGAGACCCTCTTGGAGGATGTCCACATCACTAGAGTAATTGATGACAGTACTCAGGTTGCAGTCATCTGCAAACTTGGTCAACCATGGTCCACTGGTTTTGGCCTGCACCTCAGAAAAGTATATGCCAAACAATAAAGGCCCCGAGACTGATCTCTGGGGTACACTGCTCATTATGGGTCAACTGTTTGAGGTGGCTTCCCCCGTTTTGACTAAGTGGGTTCTATCAGTGAGCCAGTTTGCTACCCATCTGGTAACATATGGATTGATGCTTAGATGAGAAAGTTTATCTATTATACCTTAGTGGGGAATAGTATCAAAGGCTTTGGCCAGGTCAAGGTAGGTGGTGTGCACTGTTTTCCCCTCATCCATGGCTTTGGTGACTGTCTCAAAGAAGTCAACCATATTTAACAGGCATGGCCTTCCCTTGATGAAACCAAACTGTATGGGACTGAGTGTTTGGAGGTTGCCAATGTCCTTGTTAATGAGGTCTATGATAATCCACTCCATGGCCTTGCAGATCAGGCTAGTTAGGCTGATCAATCTATAATTTCCTGGATTGGTGGATGCTCCAACTTTGTGCAAAGGGATGACAGTGGCTATCCTCCACGCATCTGGGATGAAGCTGGTACTCAGGCTTTGGTTGAATAGGGTGCTTAATGGTGCTGTACGTTCCTGCCTGAGTTTGTCTAGGATGCAGCTTGGGAAGTTATTGGGTCCCATAGAGGCTGTATTTTTTGTCTTGGAGAGGGCAGTAAAGACTTGCTCCCTAGAGATAAGGGGAGCGGGGCTGGTGTTGGGGATGTCATGATGTACTGATACAGGAAACAGAGGAGTGAAGTTTTCACTGAACCTGTCCACCATCAAGTTGGCTATATCTATGGCATTTGTGTATGCGGTGTCCTTGACCACCAGTTCCGAGCAGATCTGGGTGCTTCCTTTGAGATTGCAGATATATGCAAAGAAAGCCTTGTGATTGTCTTTAGTAGATGTGGTCAGTTTGGACTCAACGTTTGCTTTGGAGGATTTCACTAGTGCTCTTATTTGCTTGTTTAGCCTAAGGAGAGATTGCTTCCAATTAGGCACCTGCTCCTTCTTGGTCTTTGTCAGAACTTTTTTCCTTTTATTATAGAGTTTATTTACTGCAGATGCCCACCAGACAAGTTTACTTTTCCTTGAGGAGGATGATTTTGTCCTGTTGGGTATACCTGATTCCATGCAGCTATATAAATGCATGTATAGTACTTTGATATAGGACATATGTGCCCATTCCTATGGAAGAGGAGGTGGCTGTGAAGCTGTGTATACCTTCCCTCAGGAGGTTGTAATTAGCTTTGGAGATTTTTTTTTTGTTTGACATTATCGGGGGGGGGGGGGTTCAACTGTTCAACTGATGTTGAGATTTTAAAATGGTTTATTTTGAGCATGATGATTTATGAGCCAGAACTGTGTGGAAAGGCAAAACATATTGCAGATAAGAGTGTAACACAGCTATCATAACTGAGATTATGATATTACAGGCCTGTTGTAAACAAAGTTTTAATAGCTGATAAATTTATACTAAGTAGGGTCTCAGCTTTACCTTACCTTTTTCCCATCTCTTGAGAAAAATGAGGTAATTCTTGATTTTGACTACCCTCTATACATTTTCAGATCCACAGATGTCCTCATCAACTTATTGGATCTATACATATGGGTACAATTGTTTCTTTCCTCCATCTACTTTGTTGAGTTTCTGCCTCAGATCTTTGTTGCTCATTGACTTAGATGTCACCTATTTTCTGTCATACCTCTCACCTCTGAGTATTACAAATCATAGCAGAGGGTCACAATACATCTTTATAAGCTGTACTATATAGTTAGTGGTAGTAAATCTTTTTGTAGGCCAAGTCTATGTGTCCAATAAATTATGTATGCATAAATAGACTTACTTTATTAGGAACATTGCAAATCTAGGAGAAGTAAAGCTAAATTTCAATGTTGAAACCATATTACTATTCCTAACTCATAGCAGTTGTGAAGTATGTTTTCTGTACATAGTTCACTGGGCATCTTTCAGTAAATGGGTTTCAAGGAGATCTGTCATTTTGCCTACATTATTCAGTCATTAATAGATTTTGGTTTCTTGGCACCTATGGAAAACATGTCCAATGGATTTGGGGCACTTAGAAATTTTACATTTGCAATATTTTAGCTATGGTAAGTATGAATAGGGTTTAGTTATAGCTTAACTTTTAAAAACTATGATGTTAATACTGACATTTGAATAGTTTTTTTATTAGGCTTTAAATGGTCTGTAGACTGATTGCCTAGTACTTACATTTGAACCCAGTCTTGCTTAGTATCAATACATTTAATAGCTCTGTTAAGAGATCTAGAATGTCCCAACACTTAAAACATGCATCCCTGATTTCTTTTTCCTAAGATTCAACTTTTAAGCACTCAACATATTTTGTCAAGTAGGCATGGATACTGCCTTTGTGCCTGCTCTTCTATGAAGGTAAGGAAAAGAAAAGGATTTGCCATTTTGGGTCCATCAGTTAACACAGACTTCAGATGTTAGATACCATATCTTCTCCTGATACCTGAATCTAGGTGTCAAAGGAAGGTAGTTGGAAGGAATTTTTACATTAAATATTATTTGTTTATGACCTGGCATGTGTAGAAAGAAAGTCCATCATCTTATCTCCCTCTTTGATTTGTTGGATGGATAATTACATTGAGTTGGTTTTCAATTATTTAATAATTGCTGAGGACATCTTAATTTTTTCTCTTAAATATTTGCCCTTTATCCCACTTACTAAAGCACAACACTGATCAGCATCACTGATAAAGGCATCTGTCTTACTTTTTGATGTCCACAATATACTAATAACACATAGAAAAGAGGGAATAAAAGAATACTAATAACAAAAAAAAAATGTCTCAAAATCACAGGGTATACAAGGAATGATGAAGTAGTCATGTTTTTGTTCAGGGTTAAGCACTATTGTGCTTTTAAAATTAGGACTTCTTTAGAACCAATAACACCATACTCACACTGATTAAATAGTCAACGCAATCAAGCACATCACAATTAATTAATTGATCCATACAGATTTTAAGCTCTAAATCACAATTTTAAACAATAAATATATAAAATAAATCTGTAAAAACAGCAACATACTTTTTGACCAGGTAAATATAAAGGATCACATACTAAAATGAAGGGGCATTGGTTGCATTAACCACAATTTTTCATAACTTGCGATGCAGGCTTTTTTATAGGAGCCTGTTTCTCAAATAAGGTTTTTAAATTCTTACCTCTGATAAAAATGAGCAATGGTCTCTCCCCCAGAACATTAGACACTTTTGCATCTATTCTAAATATAGACCAATACGTAGAATAACCTTTTGTACCTCCAGGTTTAAAGCGTGTTGTTTAAGGACCAATCCCCTAATGAAGCCAAAACTACTAGAAGGGACTACTTCACGTAATATCTTTTTCCCGAAAAATATGGTTAAATCTGAAGTACCAATGGGATAGTACTTCTAATTTATTTTTCTCTATAAAGTTAACTGGGTAGCCCCTATCAAAACACATTTGTGGTAACTTGTCACATTCTTTTTTTTTCTCAAAATTTTTTAAATTTTTTTCAAATACATTTGCATGAATTCCATAGTAGTTACACATAACATCTTAAATAACTATGTACACTATTTACATTAGCCTGACACTATAACAGATCTTAATGTATACAGTTACTTTATAAGTATGTCCAATCCATTATCAGAGTGTCTGATCAATTATTGTATAGTGTCAATCAGCGATAAGACATTTCCCCAAGGGTTGTTGATAAATGGCTTTGGATAAATTTTTAGTTCTTTAATTTTAATTTCCAATAATGTTGTGGTTTCAATAGGCTGTAGAAGTCTTCCAAAGTTGGTATTATGTTTGTATTCCATCTTCTTGTTATACACTTCTTTGAAATTGCAAGTATAGTCCATACTAGATGCATGTTTGACCTATTCAAAAGAGGACCTTTGTTCACATTTAATAATACAAGAGCTTTAGTTAAATAAAATGATTCATTAAATAAAGCTTGTAGAAAGTTATTAATACCATTCCAAAACGGCTTAATTTTAACACAATCAAAGAAAATGTGGTTCCAATCTGCATTGTGGACTTGCTCACATCAACATATTCCTTTTATGGAAGAACTAATTTTACTGATTCTGTGTGGGGTTAAGAATGCTCTGTGCAAGCATTTAAAATTAAAAACTTTCCAGTATTGTGTAAAGGATGTATATTTTATTGATAATAAGATATTTGTTTTAATATGTTCAGTTAATTGTATTGAGTGTCCTTTTGTTATATATTTCCAGTATGAGGTTTTGGATGTTGTTTTATAGTTTAACAATATTTTGTAAAATTTTGAAATATTGTTTCCCATGTCAAAGTCATTATATATGATTTCATATATGTATTTCGTAAATTTAGGTATTTCTTTAAATGAAGAATTGTTAATTATTTTACTTAAATCTTGCAAAAATGACAGAATACTCTGTAAAGTTAGCCAGTCCTGTTGTGGAATTTTGTATGTTGTTTTTATTACTTGCATATCTAAAACTTTTAGTTCTTTGATACATTGGAACCAACAAACAACTCCTTTCTGCTCCCAGGAATTAATAATTTCTCTATATATTTAATATGGAAAGTTATTGTGACTATAAATGGTGTTAAAAGATCAAACCAGATTTTTAAATCTAAATTTGCATTAATAATTTTCCTAAATGAGCCAATGTAGTAATTAATCATACCAGTTTTAGTTTAGTTATGTTATACTGCATACTAATACATAATATATGCCTTGGCAAATTGTTTTTATCTGTTATTTGAAATTGTTTTTGTAAATCAAATTCATTTATTGATATTACAGTTAGTAATTCTTTTCAATTTGCAAAGTAATTTGGACTTATCCAATCTGAGATTGTTTTGGATACTGATGCTTTTATATATGTTTCTATATCAGGAAAGTTTAATCCTCCCTGTTTCCATGGTCTGATATGATGTATTAAATATATTCTGTTTCTTTTGGGAAACAATACAAATTGTATTAGACATGAATTTATTTCTTTAAGTATATTCTTTTCTGGTAGTAGCTGTATTGCCAAGGCTATATATAGGATCTTGGGCAGTAAAACCATTCTTATTAACTGTAGTCTATCTTCAAATGTTAATATTATTTTGTTCCATTTTTCCACAGAGATTTTAATTGTGTTGATTATATTATTCCAGTTTTTTAGACTAATCCACAATTATCCTTGCATAACTCAATTCCTATATATTTTAAAGTAGATTCTTGCTTCCATATGATGTGACCCCCCTTAGTCTGCAGTTCTTTTTTTTTATTTAAAAATAAAAATGTTGATTTTGATTTATTGAAATGGAGTCCTGAAGTCATGTGAAATTTGTCAATTAATATATCTAATTCTTCTAATGTCTCTTTTGTATTAGATAATGTTAGTAATATGTCATCATCAAATAGCATTACTTTAGAATTGTATTATTCATAAACATCTATTACTTTGATTTTTATATTGTTACAAACTGAATCTGCCAATATTTCAATAGCCAGAGCAAATAGAATTAGTGACATGGGACATCCTAGTTTAGTGCCTTTTGTTATATATATAGATTCAGAGGTAAAGGGACCTAACTTGACATATGCTAAATTATTTGTATATATATATATATATATATATATATATATATATATATATATATATATATATATATATATATTCTTTAGGAGATGAACAACGGATGCAGGACATTCAAATAGTATTAGGATTTTAAATAAATAGTCCCAATTTAGGGAATCAAAGGCTTTCTCTATATCTAAGCCAATTATGAGTGTTTCTTTATTTTCTTTATTAACATAATCTATAAGAGAAATTATCCTTTTAATATTGTCATGTTTGTGTCTATGATATATAAATCCAGTTTGATCATTATTTATTGTTTTGGATAGTGGTATTTTCATTCTGTTAGTTAATATCATCATAAATATATTATTATTTAATAATGATATGGGTCTATATGAGGTACAGAGGTTTGGGGATTTGTTTTCCTTTAGTATTGGTGTGATTAAGGAATATCTCCTAGACGGTGGTATTAAAGTTTGTTACTGCATTTCTAAAAGAGTTTTATGGAAGAGGGATAGTATCTTTGAAGGAAAAAGTTTATATATTTCCATAATTGTGCCATCTATATCTGGGGCTTTATTATTTATACCCTCTTTTATTGTATCTGTAATTTCTTTGTAGGATATGGGTGCTTGCATATCTAGTTTTAATTTTTCTGGTATTTTTTTTATATTAGAACATTTTTAATCTAGATTTAATTGATCAATATGTATATTTACTTTTTGGAAATGTTCCATATAGTGATTTCTCCCGATTCCTATCACATAGTCGAACTTTTACAAGTTCGAACCTCATATTGTCAAGACCATAAATTTGAATTTGTAAAAGCTTGAGTATTTCAATGGAAATCTCCATAAGTGGAGGTTTCCATTTTGTTCAATGGGTTGCGATCTCAGAGTTTGTATATTTATGTAGTGGTGGGTGTGGGGGGTGCAGGGTGGCTTGCCCCCTGCTTAAAACAGTTTATTTTGTTTTCTGTTTTTTTTTTATCCATAGTCAAAGTTTTGCAACTTCGAACATAATGGTTCAAACATTACGTGTTCAAAGTTATAAGACTTCGACTATGTGATATAGAATCAATTTCTATAGGCATCAAGAATGTCACCTATATCCGAGACATTTTTTCCCTTTCTTTTCATGGAAGATACTTTCAATGTTATTAGCTTTTGATGCATTTTGATTCTTGTGGCTAAATTATGTAGATATTTGGGAGAAGTGGCCAAGGTATTAATTTTTAGTTTTTCTAAAGCTAAACTAGTTTTATATGTTGGAATTTTGTTGTATTTATTGTTTAATACTTCTACTTTCTTTTTCATCTCCAAATGATTTTGATTTTTTTCAGCTTTTACTGACAAAAGTTTTGATTGAAGATGTAATAATTCAGAATCCCATTCTCTGATTTTTTTTATACCAAGTTAGGGTTTTACCATATATGTAAGCTTTTAATGAGTCCCATATCATTATTTTATTTATCTTTCTGGTGCATTGACTATCTAAGAAGAATTGTAATTCAGATAACAACCAGGGTTTGAACTCTTTAATTTTGGTTATATATGCTGGAATTCTGGGGTTAAAGATTAATGGTTTGTACCCATTTGGAAGTTTTAGTATCAATGAACTGTGGTCTAAAAAGGGGCAGGGATTGATTGAGAAATTAATGATTTTAGAGTGTAAGTCATGGGCAGCAAATATTTTATCTATTCTAGTTTGGGTACCAAATTTGTGATCTTGATGGAAAAGCAACAACAATTTATCTTCTTTAAATTTGAAAGTATCTACAAGATGAAATGATTCTACTCACTTGTTTAAGGCTTTTGATACAGCAGATGGACGCAGTGGTCTTTCATTTGTAGATTCAGAAATATCAAATATACAGTTAAAATCTCCTCCTAATATTAAGTTGCCTTTATAATTGTTGGAAATGAAAAAATCCAAGTGTTTTTTAACAGTTCCTGTTCCAATGCCTGGGAAACAGTATAGATTGTCTAGGGTCCATATTATGTTATTATCTTTAAGTATTACTAATGCCATAAGGCCTTCTTTATCTTCATACTTACAAATGATTTATGGATTAATCACATTTGTTTTCTATAAAATTGTTACCCCTTTTGTCTTTGTCTTATAAGTGGATTGCACCAATATCATATATTCCTTAGGATTCCATTTGTAATTGTCATTTGTTTTGAAATTAGTTTCTTGAAGGAAGACAATTTGTGCTTTGTTCAGTTTTAAATATTTCAGTAGATTTGATCTCTTGCTAGGATTGTTTAAGCCATTGGTATTTAAAGATAATAAAGTTAAATCCAGCTTAGGTTATTTAGACTATTTTTTTTGTTTTATTGTGACTATTAAACATTTTCCTCTGATAACTACAAAGTAAATGTTTGAGCTTTTAAAGGAAATTATCCGTTTTATACTTTGAGTGTTTACCAATAAAGTAATGTTTTGGTCAGGCATACTAAAAATGTTTTTGTGAAATAACAAATTTAAATTAATAAATGTTAACAAAACTAAGATCTGCACAAGCCATGGAATGGAAATCATTCCTAATCTGATGGATAAACCTAAATCCATCAGATTATCACTCATACCTTGACAATCCAAAACATCTGAGCTCCATAAATTGAATTTTCATATGGAGAATATTTGTAATAGGAATAAGCAATATTTATATTATTTTGAACAAATATAATACTATTGTAGATTAAACAGAATTCTAATACAACATAAATGTCTACTTATTGTATAGGCAATTAATATTTACATGAAAGATAGATGACAAGCAAGTCAATCATAGTAAATTAGGATGTGTCATATATAAAACCTCAGTTAAAGATTATAGCACATATTTAATATATTCACCCTTATTAATGAAGTCTTTCAAAACGTATTACTTAATATAAATAGATGGTAATAATATTTATACCTAATGTTTATAATACAATGTATTTTACTGGATATATCAGAAGTTATATTTCATTGTTTACCAGCATTTAAGTAATTACTTTGCTTGTTGCTAACTTACTTAAAGCATCACGTTTGTTTTATGTGAACATTGATGAAAGTTAGTGCATTTTAATTATTAGTGCATTCCTCTTCCCCCCATTTCCTACACGTAAGGATTTTCTTATCTGTTATTTTGAGTGAAATTATAGGTTAAAACAAAAAAATTAACTTATTGTGATTAATGATTGCAAGTTCCCTTTCCATATTTATAAATTGCCACTTTATGGCATATACTGAAAGTTTTTAGATTTAGATGGCAACATTCTATTTTGTATAATCAGCAAAGGTTAAACTGAGTGATTATTGCCAATTTAATACTGTTTGTTCAGAATGTGATTGTTACATTCTGTGATATTCATAGTTCAGACTTCTATTGTTTCCCTTGAACAATTTTGTCAGTTTGATGTCATGTATAAAACATTAGTTACCTTGGTAACAGCTTAAGTATTATGTATGGTCAAGATGGTTACAAAACCACAATTCAAGTTAAAGCAATTATATGACTTATTATGCACATTTACTTGTATGAGAAAATCATTATGCTTTCCCTTGATGTTAAATATAATGTATGTCATTTATGACAAGTTAAAACAGTAGTGTTATTATACCCAAGCCCATGTTATTAAACTGAGTGTCTATTATCAATTTAATACTATTTGTTCAGAATATGACTGTTACTTTCTGTGGCATTTCTAGTTCAGGCTTCTTTTGTTTCTCTTGAACAACTTTTGTCAGTTTGATGTCATATATAAAGCATTAGTTACCTTGTTAACTGTTTAAGTATTATATATGGTCAAGATGGGTTACAAAAGCTACAATTTAAGTTAAAGCAATTACATGACTTGTTATACATATTTACTTATATAAGAAAATCATCATGCTGCCCCTTGATGTTCAATGTAGTGTATGTCATTTAAGACAAGTTAAGAAAGTAGCGTTATTATATACAAGCCCATGTTATTAAAACCTGTCTTTAATATCTAAATTCAGTAGACTGCTTCATCTTATATGACGATTATATGTTTTATGTCTAGATTTACTAAAATCATACATTACATAACTATTGTGTGTGTTTTTTTTTTTGGCTGTTGCTTAGTTATTTGAGAGACCACAAGTGTAAAGCTTATTCTTATTATTAGCTCCTTCCAAGCATGTTTATACAGTCCATAAACTTTAAATTATGAGACCCTTCTAGTTTCTTATTTGTTATAAGTATAGTTCCATCCTTACATACACACATCAGTACTTCAAGCACGGGCAACAATTCCCATCCAGTTTTGCCAGAATACCATTCATTAGTTCATGTGGTGTGTTTCCAGGCTGTTCTTAAAATATCCAAACCAATATTTGTCCTGTTCCATTTTACTAGCCTGTTTCATGCAGTAGCCACACTGCCAGTGAACCACTCAACACACCTTCCATTCCCACAGATATTTCCACAAAGGAAATCTGATGACTCTCTAGCACTTCCTGGCAACCCCAAACACCCCGAGAATCAGCTATCCCCATATGCCCAACACGTCCGAGCAAGCTCACCACCCAGACCACTGTGAAGGGTACTGCACAAGACCAATTGTTCTTAGTCTTTCATAACAACTCAGACTTCCACTCTTATGTAAGTCGTTAATGTGTTTGGACCAACATGCATTTTAAATATAAAATTGCTCTTATTATTTATTTATTTTTTATCAAGAATCAACTTAATGAGCTAAACAAAGTGTTGAGAGACCATCAATATGTGTTCATGTGGTTTAAAACAGACCTTTTATTTTTTATATATATATATATATATATATATATATATATATATATATATATATATATATATATATATATATATATTTTTTTTTTTAAACCAAAAACTTCATTGCCTTTAAGTATTATTGTCACTCTGTCTCCATTACCATAGCAACCTGGGAGCATCTGTTTCTGTTAGTGTGTCTGTGTACTGCATACCAGAGGCTCACAATGCATCTGAAGCAAGGCTTCACTTCACTGCAACTTCAAGCCTAAATTTCCTCCCTTTCAGCGAGGCAGCAGCCAGGAAAAGAACGGAGAGCAAACAGATCAAAAAAAAAAAAAGACTCCCAATGAGCCGCCACAACAAGAGATAACACATTCTTCCAGCCTTCCCACCTCTCACGCAGCAGATGTATAAACAAACTACTCTCTTCCAAAATATCCCAAATCACAGTTTTATCCACCCCCTTCCCCTGGATCCAGGCTAAAACACCAAATGTCTCTTTCTACTACACAAGCATCAGTAAACCTCGATCACAAGCTGCAAAACACAGCTTCCCAGAGATGAAAACAGCAACATACAGCAGCTGCCAGACACAGCTGCATCCACATACACCATGTCAGGCTTAATCGAACAGCAATCAAAGTTATGATGCCTGCCATAATTGATATTAACTATGTTTAGACAGAATAATAATGACATTAGTACTAGCTGCCAGACACAGCTGCATCCACGCACACCATATCAGGATTGATCAAACAACACTCGAAGCTATGATACCTGCCATAATTGATATTAACTATGTTTAGACAGAATAATGACATTTGTGCTAGCTGCCAGACACAGCTGCATCCATGCACACCATATCAGGATTGATCAAATAGCACTCATAGCTGTGATACCTGCCATAATTGATATTAACTATATTTAGACAGAATAATGATGACATTTGTACTAAGAGCTTGCTACTATTATTTAACCAGGATATATATGACATTTCTAAATCATACTTTAACTGAAGAAGGCATTAGTTGCCACGACAGCATTTTTTTTCAAAACACTCTACTGTTACTGCTATTATATATGATGTTAATTTGTTACATTTGAGAACTCTGGTGAATAGTACCTTGTTGAATTAGTTAATTAATTACTTAAATTATTATAAGTAAAATCAATGAAAAATGGACAAGATAAGTATTCATTGAGTTCAAATAGGAGAATAGAAACTTTTATGTTTGTATTATATGTTGCTTTGTTTGGCTTATATATAATTTAAATAGTAACCCATCTTGACTTACCTTTGTGAAGAATTATTGGGCTCTTTGAACATTCTGAATAAATCATTACTGTTCCTAAGTTGTTAAAGAAACCGTTTTTTTAAATAAAAACAGATGACAAGTGATGTACCATATCAGTTGATACTTTGAGAGATGTAGTTGTAAGAGTTATTTTTTTGGGACAGCTATCTTGGAATCAGTTTTTTGTTTCTTCTTTCTAGCACCATCAGTCCAATGATTTGTTTCTTTTATTCTTTTAAGAGTAGAGGCCATCCATTTAATTTCTTCTGGGATATACTCTATGTTGTTGTTTTTGATGAGTATAGTAGCTTCTTCTAAGTCATTAGAGGTTCTCATCTCATTGGCAAAATGTATTTTTATCTTGGCTGGAAAGGCCAGCTGTGCTTTAATGTTTTTTTTGTTTCAACG
The DNA here is from genome assembly GCF_019279795.1 of Protopterus annectens. Taxonomy (NCBI): domain Eukaryota; kingdom Metazoa; phylum Chordata; order Ceratodontiformes; family Protopteridae; genus Protopterus; species Protopterus annectens. Next base: position 529,034,054 of record NC_056732.1, read on the forward strand.
GTTTTATTATTGGCCAGACTTTTTTCCTTTGTTCTAGTACTCTGGAAGAATAATCATTGTCAAACTTTATCAGGCTTTGATTGTATTTTAAGTGTGATTTTCTCTAAGCAGATTTTAATATTAGTTCCTTGTCCAGAAATGAAAGACATTTTATAACTATGGGTCTAGGTGGAGTATTTGTTGAGTTAGAAGCAGGTTTTCTCAGTGCTCTATACGCCCTTTCTATTCCAAATTAAAGTCCCTCTTTTAATTCTAAAAATTCAGGAATCCAGGTTGTTAAGAATGAAATAATGTATTCACCTTCAGTGTTTTCAGGCAGACCAAAGATCCTTATGTTGTTTCTCCTTTCCCTGTTTTCTAAGTCCTCTATTTTGTTAAGCAGCCATATATTCTGTTTAAGCAGAAATTCTTTTTGGAATTATTCCTCTTTGAGTCTCCCTTCAATGTCATTTAGAGAAGTCTCTATATTTGTTATTTTTGTATGGCATTGCTGTAACACTTCCTTAAGAGTATCTGTCTGTTTTTATGACTTTAATTTGAGGTTTACTAAGTAATTTTTAAAGCCATCCATCTTCAAAGATAGTTCCTGCAAGGTAGATGTCATCAATTGCAGTTCTTTTGTCAAAGCAGCATCTGGATGAGAATTCCTTGAGTTGTTCATATTCAGTGACTCAGTACATCTCCAAGTTACTTGACAGGAACATTTTTGTATATCTCCACCAAAACTGATATTTATGTAGTTTAGTAGTTTATCTATAGATTTCTGATGTTTTAAACTTGAAAATAATAACATTTTCCTATATTATTATACTAGTTTATGGAGCTCTCAAAATTCACTGCTCTCAGTTGGCCATCTAGGCTCTGCCCCCCAACTTGTCACATTCTGTTAAAAAGGTGGCTTTGTTGATGATCATTCTGGAGATTCTTACAGATTGGCCCTTAACCAGGGACTTTTTGGGTTAAAGGATAGTTGCTCTGAAAGTACAAGTATGCATTGGAAAAGGTGTCGTTCGTATATACTATGGACTCATATTTTCCATTGCTCTTATACATAGTTACATCCAGGTAATTAAATGCATCAAAAGATGTGGTGTACATAAACCTTAAAAAGACATATTAGCAGCTATATAATCCATAAACTCCCGTAACTTATATGGAGTGTCTCACCACAACATAAGAATATGATCAAAGTAACATGTATAAGGACCAACAATCAGTGAATCTAGAATTAAAAATAAACTTTTGCTCCCATGCCCACATCACCAAATTGGCATATAGAGGGGCACAAACTACACCCATAACAACTCCTTTAATCTGTTTATAGTGTTTCCCTTCAAAATAAAGAAAGTTATTGTCAAGCACATATTCCATTAAAGTCATTAGAATTGTAATGCCTTCAACTGTCAAAAAATTGCAATACAGTAGTGCTCCTAAAAAATAATCTAAATCCTGTAAAAGGGGAATATATCCAAATAAATCAATGACAGCTATACATACAAACAAAACATTGTTAAAAAGAGATCAGATGTGAAGCAACTCAAAAAGTCTCAAGAATCACTCAGAATATATGAAAATTCATAAAAAAATGCTTTACCTTGCAGTCAATATAAACCACCACTGGGTATGTATTAGAACCTCTGGCTGATACAGTAGGTCACACTGGAAGGTTAAAACTATCCTCGTGTACCTTGGGGATACCAAAATTTACTGGCACCACAGGTTTATCCATACACAAAAACTTAAAAGTAGCTTGGAAACTCTGATTATTCAATAATAACTCTTTGAGGTACATGCAAATCTTATTATAAGCAACATTAAGCTTATTTATGGATGTCAAAACATATTTTTGTCAGTATCGCATAATAATTCCAACATCCTAGTTGAATAGTCACTGGAATCCATTAATACCACTCCACCTCCCTTGTCAGGCTTCATTATCCTTAATGAGGTATCGGACCTCAAATAATGTAACTCTTTGCCCAAGCTGTAACCTAGATTTTGGGGAGAATTATGTGTCAGATAGAAAATATCCCTTTCCCAAAGCTTTTCAGATAAGTTCACCAATGGGCAATAGGGATGGGCCACTGTGCTTTTTTTTCTTGAATGGATCACTGATGAAGTCATGAGAGTTACCATAAAGGGTTAGTAGATTTAGCTTACTTGTAAACAGCTTAAGTTTAGTAAATGATCTGCTAGTTCAGATTTAGAACAAGGAGGGTAAAGCCCCTTTCACACAATTTGAAATGAATATCAGCAACTTGTAAACTTGATTAGTGGAAAATAGTAAATCCATTCCATGAAATTATGGATCATCTATCAGTACCATCAATAGAAGTTAAACCTAGTGCCTGCAGGATTGACCCCATGTTCTCTCATGACCTTTTCTCTTTGTGTTTAAATAAAGGCCCTCCTGTGGGTGCTATTCCCTAATTGCTAATCTCTTTGAATGACGAAGGAGTGGAAATTTTAAAGGGTCAATAGGGGATAATGCTCTTGTTTTGGGGGTAATTTCTCAGCCAAATTGATTTGCAGGGGGAATTGGGTAATATATTGATAGTATTTTCCCCTCTAGCAGTAACCCTATTAGATACATCTTTAGACTTAGGTAACAGATAAGCTAAATGATTCATATAAGCCTTTTCAACTTTATCCAGTTTCTTCAGTTTTCTAGCCTTATTTGTGTTAATTTGATGGCCCACATTCTCAAAGATTTAAAAACAGGTACAGTGGTATTGTTCAAATAACAAATCAGACTTGATACTCACATCCAACCTATTAATTTGCTGTGATAAAAAACTCAGTTTTCCTCTCATTTTCCCTCTTTAACCAGTTCCAAACCATACTTGTGAAACATAGCCACCAATTCCAAAAATAACTCTGATTCTTACAAAATACCATTTCGAAATTTAGTCAAACATAGTCTTTGGAGCACATTTCCCTTTGTGTACAAATATTGAAATACACATTGTCCAATTAAACTTTAAAAAACGAAGCAACAGTCTTTCAAGTTTGGAAATCCGCTGCAGTAAAGTTCCTCGTTCATTTGATTCAATAAGTCCATTGTGTTCATGAAAAGATGGTTGATGAGTTAACCAGTCTCTAATATTAAATTCAGATGATGAATTAAAATGATTAGACCCCGAATTCCTACCACCATGAATATTAGATTAGTTAGTATTATGATTACATATACATGGTATGCTATTAGGAACAGTATCAGCCATACTATTTGAATGTCCAAAAGTACTATTTTCTGGTGGTAGTCCATGGGTGGGTAACTCTACCACTGACAGGCAATCCAAACTAGATGAAACTGGTAGATTCAGTGGTACATTACTACAAAACTCATGTCTGGCCTCTCCAAGAACAGGGACACTAGATGTAATAGTGTTGACTGTAGTTCCATGCAGTGTATTTTTGGTATGACATGAACTAGTACACTGCACTGTGTTTCATTTTTCCAGACTTTGAGAGGAGCGTAAACCAGTGCACTGCAATATGTTTAACTTCACAAATTTTGACTAAATAATTGCACAAGCAAAGTTAAATCACCAATTGGATATGTAGACTTCGCCAAACTAGATGGTAAGGACCTGGTTCCATTTTCTCAACCTCCAACTTTTCTTTTATCAGCATTAAAGCTGAACAGGTTACTTGAGTCCTGCGAAAACATCACCACTGCAAATAATATACTAATAACACACAACCAGTGGAAAAGATGCAATAACAGAATACTGAAAACAAAAAAATTGCCTCAAAATCACAGGACATACAAGGAATGATGAAATAGTAATGCTTTTATTCAGGGTTTAGTGCTTTCGTCCTTTTAAAAATTTTAGGACTTCTTCAGAACCAATAGCACTATATTCACACAGATTAAATAGTAATGCCCATAATACAACATTGCTGCATCATTTACATGTTTTGATAAGATGTATGACTCTAATGTGGGTTTTTTTTTGTTTTTTTTTTGAGTCCCTGTTGCCCTCCAGCCATCGGGACTCTTAGCAGCCTACTGGCACAATTGTTTCCTGCAAGACAAAAGATATTCCCAACCCATTTACTTCCACAAGGTGAGAATCAAGTTTTGAGGCCATTATCCAATCATCCTTCAGAGCTTTCTATTTAAGGCTCTGACCTCACCCCCTCATGGCGGAAGTGATCACTTACACCATTGCAGTGGTCTACTTGATGTGCGCATGCTTACACACACACACACACACACACACACACACACACACACACACACACACACACACACACACACACACACACACACAGCCATGTTGAGGTCTGCTGTCACCGGTTTGGTAGGACCAACCCCATCTCCTTGGTTTACCTGTATTGGACACCAATACCTGGCAAGCCTCCACATGCTTGTTATCAATGGATAGACTGAAGCCACCAATCCCCCCCCCCCAAATAGAAGAGCTGGCATTCACTCCTACTGTTTTGGACTAGGCTTTTGCTATATATATTGATATAGTGATAACTGTATGTGCTCTTTTTTTGAGCAGTTCAGACTTGGAAATAATTGGGTAGTTCCACCATTACTGCTGTAAGTACCTTTGTTTATCACCATGTGGGTTCTGCGTATTATGTTTTCTGGGTTTGCTTCTATTTTTGCCCTTATTACCAGGGTCTTCCAGTGTCCAAGTTACTATTTAAACCCTGGTCATCTTGGGTTTTATCCCTCTACAACAGAGAGGTGGCATTCTATGTCTCTATTTCTATATTGGCTGCAGTTTACATCTTTTTCTGTCAACTACACCCTCAGTTTAGTACATGGCATACCAGCTTTTAACTAGTTAATGTCCATCTGTCCCTCCCTGTCCTAGAATATGTAGGAGCCCTTCCTTTCTGGTTGGGCTATCTGTCTAAACCTTGTTTAGATAACAGATATCAAGAATTTCTTACCTTCAGTCCTCTTTGTCATTCTCTTTCCTGGTCTTCTGGGGCAGCTAGAAATGTTATATTCTGTGCAGATTGAGGAAATGTACTTCTAAAGTAACAAATGGCTGGAACAGCTAGAGGTAGATAGCTGGTTACATATTTCTGTCCAATGCTTCCTCATACAAAGGGTCTGGAATGATATACAGCTGCCCCTCTGGTGGAATTGAGGTGAGGAATTTCCTTTGTTGGCAACTCTGAGAACATTCAATGTCACTATAAATAATCATTGGTCGCTCACTGTGACTCAGTGACAGCTGCTATCGATATCATTAGCTATGGCTAAAACTTCACTTGTCACTTGACTTCACAAGGGGGTTACAAATATGCTATCTCCCTGTTATTCAGTTACACTTTGTTGTATAGGGACTTACATATGTGCCGTCTTGTCCAGATTTGAGTGTGCTAAGAAACTTTTCCTCATTAGCATAATTTGTATGTCAAGATTTAAGGATTTTTTTTTTTTGCTTCTACACAGTTTTGGTCTAGAACTTTGCTATATCTTCTTCTTTTTCTTTTGGTTGGTCCTGTTAGAATTGCCACAGCAGATCATCTATTTCCATTTCTTTCTGTCCTCTTCATCTTGCTCTGCCACACCAGACACCTGCATGTCCTGTCTTACCACATCCATAAACCTTATCTTAGGCCTTCCTCTTTTCCTATTACCTGGCAGCTCCATCCTTAGCATCCTTCTCCCAATATACCTAGCACCCCTCCTCAGCATATGTCCAAACCAATGCAATCTCTTCTGTCTGGCTATGTCTCCAAACAGTCCAACCTGAGCTGACCCTCTAATATGCTCATTTCTAATCCTGTCCATCTCCATCACACCCAATGCAAATCTTAACATCTTTAACTCTGCCATCTCCAGCTCTGACTCCTATCTTTTCATCAGTGCCACCATCTCAAATCCATATAACATAGCTGGTCTTACTACCATCTTGTAGACCTTCCCTTTCACTCTTACTGGTACCTGTCTGTCACAAATCACTCCTGACACTCTTCTCCACCCTGCCTGCACTCACTTCTTCACTGCTCTTCCACACTCACGAGTACTCTGAACTGCTGATCCCAAGTACTTAAACTCATCCACCTTTGCCAACTATATTCCCTGCATCCTCATCATTCCTCTATCCTCCCTCTCATTCACACACACATATTCTGTCTTAGTCCTGCTGACCTTCATTCCTCTCCTCTCTAGAGCATATCTCCACCTCTCCAGGGTCTCCTCAACCTGTTCTCTGCTCTCACTAGAACTTCTCTCTCTCTCTCTCTCTCTCTCTATATATATATATATATATATATATATATATATATATATATATATATATATATATATATATATATATATATATATATATATATATATATATATATATATATATATATATATATATATTTGATATGACCATACCTGTGTGTGTCCTTGTTTGAGCAGCTGAGATTTGGAAATATTTGGGTAGTCCCACTATTACTGCTATAAGTACCCTTGTTTATCATCATGTGGGTTCTGTGTGTTGTTTTTTGTGGGTTTGCTTTTTTTTCTTTTTTCCCTAAAAGAAAGTTGGTATGCAATTTTAATATGAACTTCACAGGTTTTCATTGCTTTATGTGTTTTCAGTTTTAGAAGTTCTTTTAGGTCTCATTTCTGTGCAAATTACATGAAATAGTCCTGTATCCAGTGTATTTTGTCTGTTTGTTTTCAATATATCTCATTACTCCAGTAGTCTGAGAAGTGAGTTGAAGTACTTGTCAGATTACTTAGTATTTCTGTCTATTACTGCCCACCTAGTTTCTTTTGTCTTTGTTATATCTGAAGAATCACACATGATTTGCTTCTCAAAAATGCTTAGAAAATGTGTTATCCCCTTTTAAACAGTGTTGGCATTCTTTTCTAAATCAGGGCAAATGTTATTATGTTTATTTCTTACCTCATTTGACTTTGTCTAGTAGAGTTCTGTGTTGCTCTTTAGGTTTTCTCTTTATCCTTCGTTAACTTTGTCTGGCGCATACCTTGACAACCATATTTTTCTGTTTATTTTACTGACTTGTTTTATGGAAGTCTCTTACTTCTTTTATGGCAATATTCCTTCTTTGTCATTGTTCCTCCATCCCTTTTTCCAACTTAGGTTTTAGAATAAGAGCACTTCACTAACTCACTTTTAATGTCAAATTTAGGTCACTTATATCCAGTACTCAAATGTCTGCATAGTGGAACTTAAAGCAGAATTTGTGAGATACATAGCATGACATCACTTCTATTTAGGTGGCACACATATCTGCATGTGAAATTATTTAAGTTTATTTTTACATTTGTTGACCTGAGATGCCCATCTGGAAGATCATTATCCTTGAAGTTTTGTGAAGACTAGGTCATTTTAGTCCTATTAATGTGGATCAGGTCAAAAACTTGTCCTTCTTGAGTAGAATGAAAATGTAATAGTTCCAGGTGTACCTGATGTAAAGGCATCAGAAAGTTCATTGCGCCTATGCACTGTCACCTCACAACAAGAGGTTATCTGGTTTGATTCTCGGCTGGGGTGACTTCTGTGTGAAGTCTGCATGTCTTCCCTGCATTCGTGTGGGTTTCTTCCAAGTGCTCTGGTTTCTTCCCATGTTACAAAAACATACATCTGGAGCATTTCTCCCCGGGCCTCCACTGAAAATTGGCTTTGTTCCAAGTCAGACTTTCCTGGTAAACAAATGTTAAATAAAATAAAATAAATAATAAATAAAATATACTTTGTTAATGAAAGACATTCCTGTCAACATTCAGTATCACTGGTTCCACTCTTTCATCAGTAATGCAGCACCCATGCACAGCTTGCTCACTGAAAATATTTCTTTGCTCTTTTTTCTGTCTGGGCCAGCGTTGTTTAAATATCTTATGCAAAGAGTATGGGTTCCTCTGTTAACAGGGAAACACAAAGCACTTTCTTTCCTCATTGACTACTAGGCAGATCTATTAATTTAATCCTTTTCCTTATATTAAGGAATAGTAATTCTTTGTAATCTTTATTTCTGATTATGCCTCTCATATTAGTTGTATGTTGGCCTCCTACTCATAATTATCATAATTATCTGTGTGCAATGTTTGTGTTACTGCAGCAAATTCTTGTCTTCCTTTTCCCATCATTGCAACAAATGCTGGAAGTTTTCTACTTAGTGGTAATGTTCAGAATTTGCCCTTAGTTTAGAGAAAATTTAGACTTTGTGGCCAATATTTCAATTATCTCTAGTTTCTAAGGACCACCACCCCTTATTACTGTATTCTAAAACACTGTTCCTTCTGTATTGTTTTCTGTCTGGTTCATTGTCTTTGTGATTGCATCAATACCAACTTGATTTTGTGCAGCATAATTGGGGTTCCCCTGTATCTTTTTAATGTCCTACAGACTTCTCTAATTTAAAATGCTTCTCAGTGAAAGACTGCAACCTATTTTCTTGTCTTCTGCTCATCATCTGAAGCAAATAGTGGTGGCTCTTTACTTTCTGAAACCTGGACACCAGCGAAGGTGAGTAAATTGTGCATATTTTTGTTTTTCAGCAATTCATTACACCTTTCTCTGGAACCATACTGCTCCCACCATTTCATCGATAAATAGCGTTTCTTAGGAGTCAACATTATTTTGTGTATCAGTCCTTCTGAATATAACAAATTTGTTGATGTATCTTTTTACCTATATATATGTATGGATGTCTATCTATTTATTTATTTGCTATTTCATGACGAGATAAATCATCTGATCTGGGTAGAACCATTTAGCCATGGCTGTGGCCAACGATACATTTTGATAGGCAATGAGTTCAATATTTAGAAGCTCAAAAGCTGCAATGAAACACAGGTCATAAATACCAGAGTATTATTCTTGTTAATTCATTCCTATCAAAGTGAAAATACTCCTCATGAAATGCTTCTTCCATGATCTGGATGAACTGCTTTCTGTCCTCCACCACTGTACCAAGCAAGCAGTTTTTAAAAGTAGTCCAGAAATTAAGAAAAAGAAATAAAGAAAGAAAGAAAGAAAGAAAGAAAGAAAGAAAGAAAGAAAGAAAGAAAGAAAGAAACTTCATGGCAACAAGAGTAAATATAATACCTTTGCAAGTTCAACAGCTGCATCCTAGTCAAGGCTAATAAGAGAAATCTTGCATTTTCCTAACTGGAGGGGCAGGCAGAAAGAAGAAAGACAGCCTATTGAACAAGACATTTCAGTGTGTTAATTCAAATGGCCAGAGATGACTGATGCTATGTGATATCCAGAAAAAGAGCACTGAATGTCTCATATCTGAAAATTCTTAGTTTTCTAGTTAATCATCTCTGAACTGTAAAACCTTTATTGAGTTATCACTTAAGACAAAGGCAAATATACATTTACATAAAGAAAACAAACTATGTTAACATGTTGACAGTTGCAAACATTATATGTCATGCACATGCTTTCATACAATTATCATCAATCCATCTTAACATAAAGTACCCAATTCCTGCCTTCCCTTAAACCTCACTCCTCTCACTGTTTGCACAATTTCATTTTTTCTATGTAGTTTTCTCCTACCATTTTCTGAAGATCCCACTTTCAATTCTTTTATCTCTGTTAGCATATTCACTACTACAAATAAAGTAGGTTTGGATTTTGATTTCTATTTTCTAGTAATTTTTTTTGGCAGCCACCAGAATTAAACCTAACAAAGCCTTACTATGTCTAGCCAATTCAGATCCTGTATCCTAGCTCAAAAATCATTGCTTTAGTTGCACCCATTTGCTCACCTGATTTTTTTTTACCACCTCAATACAATCCCAAAAATACGTTCCCAGTTACTTTTTTTCCTCCAACATGCCTACAACGTGTGACATCTACATGAGGAAATTTTATTTGGAGTCTGTTTTGGGGTATAAAAATACCCATGCAAACACTTTCAAGCAAAAATCCTAAATCATCTAGACTTTGGTGCATATTTGGGAACCATACATATGTCCTCCTATTGTTTTCTTGTGAAATGTTATCTAATTTCTCTCTTCCCAATCTTTTCTAACCACCTCTGACTGATTCCTATAATTATTACGCAACATTTTATTGCTTACTAATTATTCCTTTTTTAACAGCAGCTGGTGTTCTGGATTCATCTATAAACTCCACCAAAGCAGTTCTTTCATTTAGCATTCTCCTATCCTTTTCTCTTTTATACTCTGATATCAGTCCCTGATAGGGAAGACAGTTTCTAGCTTGCAGTACAAATGTCTTCTTGGCCTCTTCCCATTCTATTGCCTTCCCCTCTCTCGAAATGTTTTCCTTATACCTTGGTTCTTTTACCATTTTTCTCTAGTAAATTCCAGGCCTCTCTTCCCTATTCTTTGCACCCCTAATTGCAATCATCCTTATTAGCAGAATCTTTTTTATCTATTCTCTTGTTAGCTTAGTTCTTAGAATACTTTCTGCTACTTTTTGGATATAATATTCTGCATGAATTTTGTTATTCTCCTGAAGAATCTGCATCTAGATTCCTATTTTCTCCCTATTTCTTGCATCCCTTCTATTTATTCATCTTCCCTTTCCACTCTGAATTATAGCTTTTTGTTTGTGTTATATATATATGAGTCTTAAATGTGTAATTTTAAAATATGCCTTCAAATCAGGTAATCCTAAACCACCTTGTTCCATTGGAAGGATCAACTTATTCTACTTGATGCTTGCCCTCTTTCCTTCCCAGATAAAATCCTTCAACTTTTTATTAATTATTACCCATAACTTCTCCTCCGGTTGATAAAAATATGCTTGACCTGCATATAAATTTAAAGTGGCTAAAATTATTTTCACTGCTTGTATGTTGCTGTCCATATCCATAAGCAAGAGTTTCCAGTTTCTCAGTTTTTGTATTATCTTTTGTTTAGTCTCTTCTCACATAGCCTTAGCTGCCATAACAGAATCCCTTTTAACACATACTCCTAAATACTTAATTTTATAATGTCCTCATAAATGTGGGTATTGCTGAACCAATTCATGTGTGGGTACATAGCTTACAGCTATAGCCTTTATTTTGTCTGCATTAATTTTATATCCTGAAAAAAAATTGAAACTATTTCAGAATATTCCACAACACTGAGATGTCCTTTTCTGGTTTTATCAGTTACAGAATAATATCACCTATAAATAAAGCCAATTTTTTCTTGATAATTATACCAATTATATCCTTGAATTTCCGAGTCTCTTATTTTCTTTGCCAATTTCTCTAAATATAATGCAAACAACAAAGGAGAAAAAAAACATCCCTGTATGGTTCCTCTGTTCAGACACAACTTAGAGAGGGCCCCTCCCACTCTAATATTTGCCTCCATTCCTCATATAGCCTACTAATTAACCTATTCTATTGTATCAAGGAATGCAAATATTTCCATTGCCCTATTCATAAAATCCTAGCTTACTCTGTCAAATGCTTTCTCAGCATCAAGACCCACCAACAACAGTGGTATTTCATGCATTCTGCTTCCCTCTGAATCATCATTGTTCTATCAATGTTGTCAAATATTTGCCTCTATTCCAAAAAACACATTGATCCATATCTATTAATTTTGCAACACATTTTCCATTCTTTTAGCTATTACAGACATAAACACTTTATAATCAGAGTTTAAAATTGACATGGGCCTATATGAAACTGAGTCTGGTGAGTTTTTCACATCTTTAGGTATTACAACCACCACAATTTTCTTCCAGGATATTGTTGCTTCCCCTCCTTTTAAAATACTGTTAAACAAAACTTTCCATATCTTTATCAATTTCTTCTCTCCTAGCATAACATTAATTCCTGGATACTTTCCTGCAGATTGATTATACCTCACCATTTTTATCTCATCATCCCCTCATATTTTTACTAATTGCTAAACCTCCTCTACCTCTAACCTTAGCATACTTAAGTCTTACTTAAATATTTTCATTTCTACTTTTTCTTTATTTCTACATTGCTCTGCTTCATATACATTTTCATAACATTTCTAAAATATCACTAATATCCATATAGGATCTCTGGTTATTTTTCATGTTATAGGCTTCCTAAGTTTGGCATCAACCATTTATACTTCCTGTTGCCTACATTGTTGTGCTAAGAGTTTTTATCCCCTGGAGTTATTATCAAAAAACAGTTGCTTAACAGCAAAGTTTCTAAACTCATGCATATTATCGAGATATTTACTTATTTTTTGTTTAGCAGTCTGCAGTTGCACCTCTTCCTGTTCTGTGAGATTCTCCTTGTCCTGCAATACTTTAACCTTTGTCAGCCCATGTAAAAATTCTTGTTAATTCTTAACCATATCCATTTTCTTTTTTTTATTTCTAACCTATTTTAAAACTACACTTTCTTTTTATCCTAATCACTAACTATAACGTTTGAAGAATTTTCTATCTTTCCTAATACTTCTTGAATAATTTCCACTACCACTTCCTTCAATTCATCTCTTTTTAACTGGTAGGTGGGAAGTGCAAGTGTCTCATTTTAACTTTACTTTCCTGCATTTTTATCTTAGATGTTATTGGAGCATGATCTGAAACCATTACTGGATGTGTGGTGAAATTTTCCTGTAAAATATAATTTCTCTCTAGTCAAGCCCAATTATTGTACTTTGGAGGATAATATGTAAATTCTCTTTCTGAGTTCCTACTACTGAATTAACATCTTCCATACAACATATTTTTCACACTTTTTTTCAGAAATCTACCCTCTTTTTGTTATATTTTCCCTTCCAGGTACCCTAGATACATCCTCACTGTTGCAAAACAAGTTATAGTCCCCACCTATAAATAATATTCCCCTGCCAAAAACTAATTATTTCTCCCAAAAATGTCTTAAGCTGTATAATAGCAGTTTTAGTTGGAATAAAAATACATGCTAGGGTAATCCTCCTCCCATGCCAGTAGCCCCTAAGAACCACAAATTCACCATTACTATATTTTTTCCTTCTTCTATCACTATTGGAGTAATTAGTATAAGTACTCCCCTTTTCCTTTGTCCCTGATATTCTGCAATCTTTTCTTTATCAAATTCACACACTCACTTCTTTCCAAATATGTCTCTTGTAGCATTGCTATTTGCATTCTGAATTTCTTAGTATAATTCAGTGCTCTTACCTTTTGTCTATACCTGTGAGGCCATTCAGATTCCAAAATAATATGCTTAGTCTAGTCATTATGATAAGAAGTTATATATGACAGCTTTTTTTAAAAACAATGTCTACTTTCAGCTTTTGTGTTGCATGTAACTATTATTATATTTGGCAGTTTGCTGTCTTATTCAATTGTTTCATGGCATCTCCATTTGAACTTATGTCACATTTTACAAGAGTTTTTGTTTTAATGAAAACCCTTGAAGAAAAGAAAAAAAAATCAAACACACCCCCAGAGCATCCCTATAACATATTAAGTTAAAACAAACATCCAGCACTATGTAGATCTTTAAATAATGAAGTTTAACCCTTCTGATAGGAACAATTGCCCCAAATTGAGAGCTGCACATGCAGGCATAACTTAATCTAACAGTAAGGTTATCCATGTTAAGACGCATGTTACAGCCTGTGCTCCTACTTACAGTAACTGTTGTCTGTTCATGCCTTATCTATATTTAACTTCCAGATGTGAAAAGCAGCTTAGACATGCTCAGAAAACATTAACCTTTAGCCTTACAGAAAGTGTTCTGGCTTTTACTGCTTCCCCTATAGTCAGCTTGTCTCTGTCAAAGCACAAGTACCAAATGTACAGCTATACAAACCTCTTAACTTACCCTGCACATTTATTTACCAAAGGAAAACTTTTCATTACATTCAGTGTCCTCTTATTTACTTGCTTACACAAAAAATGTTATTATATTAAGCCAAAGGCCTTAATCCAAACATTCACTTCTACAGGTATTATAATCTGTTCACTTTTATACCCCATGCCCCACCTCAGCAACTCAAGATGACAGAATATTAACTTAAGCATGCTTTTGTCCAGCTTTTCGTCTCTTTTCACATTTCAATGCCCACATTTCTTCAAACTCAAAAAAGAAGAAAAAAGGGACTTATGTACTTTAGTATCATCACATGCAACATAACTGAAAATGCTTTACTATATAACATGCAATTTATATCCTGAAATGTCCTATACAAATTTTAATCACAAAAATTGTTTTACTTATCGCTACTTTCCTTTTTTTCTTTTCCTTCATTCCCTTCAGCGTCCTTCCAAACATTTATGATATGAAGTAGTGCATATGCATTTCAGTCCTCCACAAGTTTAACAAAGTCAACAGAAGTCAAATCCTTTCACTTTTTCTTGTTTCAAATCTTTCCACTTTTTCTTGTAAAGCCATATTTCACAAATGTGACTGATGCTTTACAGTCTCACATTTATTCACTAATGTCAATCTCTTCTTCTTGTTCATCTCCATATATTAATCTCCAGACTCTGGCTCAAGTCCAAGGTACTCCCAATTTTTGTAGTTACCTCCTGTGATTTTTTCTGTCTCTCAAGCATTTTCCTTTGGAATACTGGAAAATGTTTCACTGGAAAAGTTTTTCTATAAGCCTTATTATCAGAAGAATGCGAAGCAGACATATTTTATGTTTGCTGACTCACTTTTTGTTGGACAAACTTTTGTAATTCTTCCTTAGCCTGTTCTACATAAAAAAATACTTTGATCCCCAGGAAAAATATTCTGAAGAGAGTTGGATACAGCAGCTTAAATCTGACACCTGCCTCTCAATAGTCCCTGATTTCTGGGATAAATTTGTTTCTCTTCTGTCTGCTGTGCAGCGATTTATCATTTTTCAAAACTACTCTACCGTCTCCAATTTTTTTAAATGTTGCCCTTTTGTGACAGTTTGCCAGGACCAATTTTTTTTCTACTGGTATGATTACATCTTTACTAATACAGGTCTTGGCTTCTTTCTCATGCCAGATTTGGAACATATACATGATGTTCCCCTTCAATTAACAAATCCTGAAGTGGAATACCAGTCCAGTTTCTTATTTGTGTTTTCATGAAATTAACACAGTCTGTTCCTTCCAGTTTCTGTGGTACAGCAGAAACTTTCAGGTTTTCACAGAGTGTTCTGTCATCTAACTCTACCATTTCTTGAAACAGCTCTTCTTAAGTAGTCTCATACTCTGACAGTCTTTTCTTCATTCTGACATCTGATTTTAGTAGTTTTATCTGTTTATCTGAATAACTGTTTTAAAGCTGCTTCAATTTTTCCTGCCTTTTGTTACTTTACTTGATATATTCCTTCAATGTTTCATTTATTTTAATCAACTCTGAGCAAATTTGATTGCTCTTTTCCTCTAGATTACTGGAATCCATGTCTTACACCAAAGCTGGAACACGAACTGCTTTTTGCTGAACAGCTACAGGATTCTTCCCAGTCTGTGTTTTCTTGTCACCTTTCCTAGCTGAATTTCTTTCAGGCTTTCTAAGTTTCTTCTTTGCTGGGATCCAGGCAGTGTACTTACTAGCCAGTAACTGAATTTACAAAAACCTGCAGTTTTTGTACCTTATCTCTTAATTTCTTTTTTCACATTGGGAGAGCTGAAATCAAGTTGTTGTCAGTGTGCAGCCATCTTGGAAGTTGAACTCATTTTATTTTTGTATTTCTACTCCTTGTTATTGGCTATCATTCTCTGTTTCCATATTCAGATGTTAGTCTAATTAAACTGACAGCATCCATAGTATAATAAGTGGAATTCTGATTGATATAAATCTAAAATGTATTATGGTCTTTCTGTCCTTTTCACAAATATTATATACAAGATAATCAAAACCAAGCTTATTGTCTACTCATATTTGCAAATCTTTATACAGAGAAAATTTATACAAGTAATTTATATGTCCCAGTTTAAAAGGCAAATTCTTATTAAAGGTGGTATTCATAGTCCTGCCTTAGAGCAATTGGTGAAGAACCTTGCTGTGCATATATGTAAATCAGCTAAGCATGAACAAACAGTGCTGGTTACAGAAAATTTCAGCACTGCACCAAAATGTCCACAAGAGATTTACCCATCTTCACTGGTGTAAAATGGGTACAAACTATTATAGTTTTATGCAGTGTAAGCTGTATGTACAAAGTCATGATTTGTTTTAGCTACTTTTGCTAAGTGGCTGATTTTGCAAGCCTGCACAGATCGCTCAAGATTTTTTACAATAATCTGATG